>NW_028234026.1:222500-282500 GCF_037954325.1 Fistularia commersonii
TTTTTTCTTTTTTTTTTTTAATTGAACATTAATAGTACACACAGATATACAAATGTACAAATAACCGTGGCACGGTAGAACTGAATGTCAATGAAACAACCAGGGATGAGGAAGAAAAGGACATAAGGACAAGTTAATAGTGTTAACGGTTTGTGAGAAATTTATAATGCTTGACCAAAAAAGAAATTAAAAGGAAATAATTAAATAAATAGATGGACAAATTAAATTAAAAACGAAAAAAAAAATTGCAAGGGGAATAAACCATGTTATTTGGTCTGCGGTTTACAAGGAATTTCAGACATCAAACTGTATGTTTTTTGGTTTTTGGATTTTTCCATAAGTTTTAAGGATTTTTTTTTTTTTTAATTATTCAAAATCGTTTATGAAGAAATTAAAATTTGGGGAACATTGCTGCATTCTGTTTTTGTGAACGAAGAACTTGGCCAGGCCAGGAGATCTGTGAGTTACCCCTCAATACCCGCTGGGTCTTTTACGGAGGAATAATATGTGTGGCACGTCTCTTGCTTTGCAGAACTGGAAGAAGTTTATTATGCTAGACAAAAAAAGAAATTGAAAGGAAATAATTAAATAAATAGATAGACAAATGAAATTAAAAACGAAAAAAAAAATTAGAAGAAACATTACTTCCGCTCCTCCAATCCTCTGTTTCTCAGCTCCACCGCTCCTCCGCTATTGGCCCTGGTACCCCCGATCCTCCGAACTCAGGCGAATTGCGTGACGTGCTTCTGCTATTCTCCGCTCGTCCGCTTTTCCGCTTTGGGGCTTGGAACCCCTGAACCGCTGGACATAAGCGAATCACGGGCAGGATTTCTGCCCTCCTCCGCTCCTCCACTCATCCGGTACAGGCCCTGGTACTCCATGTCCGCGACCCCCTCCACCTTAACAAACTGTCACAAACACACACACACACACACACACACACATACACACACGCACACAAACACACTTACACACACCTTAACTCATCATAGCTGTGCTAATAGCATTAGCCAAAACACATCCACAAGCACACAAACATGATCTCATCCACTCATTCACATGTGTGTGCCCAGAGGTCCGGGAGCTCCATGTTGTAAATGGGCGGTACTTTTACCTATAGGTGGCGCTACTGCTATATCAGTGTGTTACGTCTGTGTGTTTTTGCGTCTTAACAAAGGAAGAAGAACGTTACGTGTTTTTTTCTTTCATGCTGCCTGCAATAAAGTTCGTTCTTAAAATACAATAGGTTATGGGCCCAGAGTGTCTCTAAAAGGCTGGATTACACTGAATATTTTGTGTGATAGTGAACAGTATTGTGGGAACTCACAATGGAGGACAAGCTGTTTATCGACAAGCTGAGCGGACCGGAGAATTGGGCAACGTGGAAGTTTCAAATGGAACATCTGCTAAAGGCTAAAGGACTGTGGCGAATGCTAACAGAGGAAGACACATTAGCCCCAGATGCTAACGCAGCAGCACAGGGTGAGTTCACGAAACAGAGAGAGAAAGCGTTCTCTGTGTTAGTGCTCAATGTAAGTTCATCCCTGTTGTACCTGATTACAAACTGTAAGACTCCCAAAGAAGTGTGGACTACACTGAAAGATATTTTTGAAAGAGACACGCTGGCAAATAAACTATTTCTGAAGAAGAAATATTTCAGGTGCGAAATGAAGGAAGGAGATGGTTTGACTGAGCACCTCAAACAAATGAAAGAACTGACTGACCAGTTATCAGCAATAGGAGCTGTAATTGAAGAGGAAGACCAAATTGTAACATTGTTGGGAAGTTTACCACCAAGTTACGCTACAGTTGTCACTGCACTGGAAACAAAGATTGACAACCTGACACTCAAATTTGTTCAACAAGCGTTAATCGATGAGGAACAAAAGCGAGTGAATGCTAATGATTACAGTGGTGGTCCTTCAGGTGGTGCAGCAGCAATGTCATCACAGGTGTGTGGCAATCTGCAGGATCGCTCCAAAGCAGTGGGAGCAGGACAAAGCACATGGAGATGCTATAAATGTGGGAAGGAAGGCCACATTAAACGTGACTGTCCAAGCTGGAAAAACAAATCAAAAAAGAAAATCCACAAAGCTAAAAATGTGGTGTGTGAGGATGAGGATGGTTCATCTGAAAGTGCCTTTGTAGCTAGAAGGGAAAGCTCAGAAAAACCACATCAGTTTGAGTGGTTAATTGATTCTGGAGCATCAAAGCACATGACATGCGAGCAAGGAATTCTTAAGGAATACCAGCAGTTCTCAAAAGAACAGTCAGTGAAGCTCGGTGACGGCAGGGTGGTTGATGCCCTGGGAATTGGAAATGTCAACATGACAATGACCTTCAAGTCAAGCAAGGTAAAAAATGCTACGATGTATGATGTGCTGTATGTTCCAAAACTTTCTGGGAATTTATTCTCAGTGGGAGCTGCCACCAAAAAGGGAAATACGGTTCAGTTTAAGAGGTCCTGCTGCTACATTCGTGGAAAAGATGGAACTCTTAAAGGAATGGGAACACGAAGAGCTGATGGACTATATCAGCTAGATGTGAAAGAAAATGAATCAGTCACTCACAGTGCATCAGTAGCTGCTATCTTGTGGCACCGGCGCCTCGGTCACACTACCAAGCTGAAGGAACTAAAAGGTCTGGTGAACGGAGTGGACTTCTCTGCAGACAAAGAAGTTCCCTTCTGTGAAGGATGTGTGGAGGGCAAGCTGGCTAAAAAGCCATTCAAGTCGATTGGAGAAATACGTTCCGAGCGCAAGATGCAGTTAATTCATCGTGATGTCTGTGGTCCCATGCAAACTGAATCTATAAGTGGATCCAAATATTTTGTGACTTTCACAGACGATTACTCAAGATGCTCCAAGGTATACTTCATGAAACAGAAGAATGAAGTGCTGTGTAAATTCAAGGAATTTGAGAAGACATTCACAAATGAGTGTGGACGAAGCATCCAGAGGCTGAGAACAGACAATGGTGGTGAGTACACCTCAAGGGAGTTTCAAGAATATTTGAAGGTTCAAGGCATCCACCATGAAATGACTGGACCTCACTCACCACAGCAAAACGGAGTTGCTGAAAGAAAAAATAGAACACTCGTTGAAGCAGCAAGGAGCATGTTGTCTCATGCTAAGTTACCAAAGATGTTCTGGGCAGAGGCTGTTGCCACAGCAGCTTACATACAGAACAGGCTGCCTACTTCTGTCCCGAAGGGAGAGACACCGTACCAGAGATGGTGTGGGAAAAAACCTAATGTGGGTCACATGAAGGTGTTTGGCTGTATTGCCTATGCACTTGTCCCAGATGAAGAGAGAAAGAAGCTGGACAAAAAGACTGTGAAGCCGCGCTTCGTGGGATATGCAAACAATGCCAGAGGCTATCGCCTGTACGATGAAGAGAAGAGGAGGATTCTGATCCGTCGAGATGTCGTCTTTGATGAATCCAACTTTAACTTGAAGCAGGAACCGAAAGTACACTGCACAGACACCGAGATAACTATGAAAATAGATGAGAGTGAAACAAAACATGACGAAGTCACTGTTGAGAGCACTGTCAGAAAAAATGACAGAATCAGAAAGCCTCCAATAAGATTTGGATATGATGAGTTTGCTGATGTAGTGACTGTTGATCATTATGCAAACATGTGTTGCGTGACAGAGCCACTCTCACGAAAAGAGGCAATGGAGAGTCCTCATGCAAAAGACTGGCAGGAGGCAGCTGACTTGGAATATGAGTCACTGCTGGAAAACGAGACATGGGACTTAGTCGACTTGCCAAGAGACAGAAAGGCAGTAGGATCCAGATGGGTGTTCAAAGTCAAGCATCGCAGTGATGGAAGAGTGGAACGATACAAGTGTAGACTCGTTGCACAGGGCTACACACAGTTGTATGGCGCTGACTATGATGAAACGTTTTCACCAGTGGTACGATTTAGCTCTATTCGTACATTACTGTCCTTTGCTGTTCAAAAGGGTCTACATGTCCACCAGATGGATGTTGTAACTGCATTCCTCAATGGACACCTGGAAGAAGAAATATACATGGAGCAACCTGAGGGCTTCATCAAAACAGGGCAGGAACATCTGGTATGCAAACTAAAACAATCAATCTATGGACTGAGACAGTCTCCTCGCTGTTGGAACAAGGCTTTTACGGAGTTCATGATGGAAATTGGATTCAAACAGAGCACATCAGACCCCTGCGTGTTTGTGAGATCAAGACAAGAGCTTGAAATACTAGCAGTTTACGTGGATGATTTGATCCTGATTACAGAGTCCACTGAGAGCATGGACGAGCTCAAAGCAGCTCTCAAGGAGTGCTACAAGATGAAAGACATGGGTGAGCTGTCCTACATCCCAGGCATCTCTGTCATCCAAGATAAAGAAAAGAATCGTATCATTCTTCAGCAGAAGCATTACATTGAAGCCATACTTCGGAAGTATGGAATGGATAATGCAAATCCTGTGGCAACTCCTGCAGATGCCAACGTCAGGCTAAAAAGGAGGGATGGTGTCAGTATGTCAGTGCACCAGCATACCTATCAGTCAATGGTTGGAAGTCTGCTGTATGCTGCCATGGCGACAAGACCGGACATAGCTCAAGCTGTGAGTGCTGTGTCGAAGTTCAATGCAAATCCAGATGCTTCACATCTGACTGCTGTAAAGAGGATACTTCGATACTTGAAAGGGACATTAAATCTTGCTCTGAAATATGAGAGCTCAGACTCCGGAGCTTTAATCGGATACTCGGATGCTGACCGGGCTGGAGATCAAGATGATCGCCGGTCAACAACAGGCGACATCTTCCTTCTGAGTGGAGGAGCAGTAAGCTGGCTCAGCAAGAAACAATCAACAGTAGCACTTTCAACAGCAGAAGCTGAATACATCTCACTCAGTCAAGCAGCTCAAGAAGGAATCTGGCTGAAACGACTACTGTGTGATCTCGGTGTAGAGTCTGTGTCCACAGTGATCCTTGAAGATAACCAAGGAGCCATCGCAATTGCAAAGAATCCTGTAAATCACTCCAGGACCAAACACATAGACATTCGCTACCACTATATCCGTGAATGTGTGCAGAATGGACAAATTGAACTGCGATATTGTCCAACAAATGATATGAAAGCGGATATCTTTACCAAGCCACTCGGTAGACAGAGATTTGAATATCTCAGGGGCGAGATCGGACTCTTTTTTGTTTAAAAATGCTTGACAGGTGTACGAAGAACGCTGCCGAGTCAAAGCGATTTCTAAAAAATGTGAAAAAGAGTTCCAGTATAACCAATGTGATAGGAATACTGTCTTAAAAATGGGGTGTTAAACAAGTTTACAGTTTTTGTTGTCGTGGAAGAACACAGCTTTGAAATATTATTTTCTCAGGACTTGGTGCTATTGGTAAAAGTAAGTGGGAGTGTTGTAAATGGGCGGTACTTTTACCTATAGGTGGCGCTACTGCAAAATCAGTGTGTGTGACGTGTGTGTGTTTTTGCGTCTTAACAAAGGAAGAAGAACGTTCCGTGTTTTTTTCTTTCATGCTGCCTGCAATAAAGTTCGTTCTTAAAATACAATACTCCAGTCATACGTCCGGGGAATCCATGTCCGCAGAAGGCTCCCATTGGCCGGTCTAAGGGGTCCTGCTGCCTCAAAGATTCCCCGCCTTTGAAAAGAGAAACATTACCTCCGCTTCTCAGCTCAACCGCTCCTCCGCTATGCGCCCTGGTACTCCCGATCCTCGGAGCTCAGGCGACTTGCGTGACGTTCTTCTGCTCTCCTCCCCTCCTCCGCTTCCCCGCTCCTCCCCTCCTCCGCTATTGGCCCTGGTACTCCCGCCCTGGAAGCCCGAACCGCTGGACATATGCGAATCACGGTCTGGGCTTCCGCCCTCCTCTGCTCTTCCGCTCCTCCGCTCCTCCCCTCCTCCGCTATTGGCCCTGGTACTCCCGATCCTGCGAACTCGG
The DNA here is from genome assembly GCF_037954325.1 of Fistularia commersonii. NCBI lineage: Eukaryota > Metazoa > Chordata > Actinopteri > Syngnathiformes > Fistulariidae > Fistularia > Fistularia commersonii. The sequence goes on from NW_028234026.1 coordinate 228,454, forward strand.
GCGAATTGTGTGACGTCCTTCTCCGCTCCTCCCCTCCTTCGCTTCTCCGCTCCTCCGCTTTTCCGCTTTGGGCCCTGGAACCCCGAAACGCTGGACATAAGCGAATCACGGTCCAGGCTTCTGCCCTCCTCCGCTTCTCAAGTCCTCCGCTCCTCCGTATTTGGCCCTGGTAATCCCGATCCTCCGAACTCAGGCGAATTTCGTGACGTGCTTCTGCTCTCCTCCGCTCCTACGCTTTACCGCTTTGGACCCCAGAACCCCCAAACCGCTGGACATAAGCGAATCACGATCCGGGCTTCTTCCCTCCTCCGCTCCTCCGCTTTGGGCCCTGGAACCCTCAAACCGCTGGACATAAGCGGATCACGGGCAGGGCTTCTGCCCTCCTCCGCTCCACAACTCATCCGGTACAGGCCCTGGTACTCCATGTCCGCGACCCCCTCCACCTAAACAAGCTGTCACGCACACATACACATACACACACACACACACACACACACACACACACACACACACACACACACATAAACACGCACACTCACAGACTTTAACTCATCATAGCTGTGCTAATAGCATTAGCACATCCACAAGCACACAAACATTATCTCATCCACTCATTCACATGTGTTTGCCCTGAGGTCCGGGAACTCCAGTCATACGTCCGGGGGATCCATGTCCGGGGAAGGCTCCCATTGGCCGGTCTAAGGGGTCCTGCTGCCTCAAATCTTCCCCGCCTTTGAAAAGAGAAACATAACGTCCGCTCCTCCAATCCTCCGCTTCTCAGCTCCTCTGCTCCTCCGCTATGGGCCCTGGTACTCCCGATCCTCCGAGCTCAGGCGAATTGCGTGACGTGCTTCTGCTCTCCCCCCCTCCTCCGCTTCTCCGTCCCTCCGCTTTACCGCTTTTGGCCCTGGAACCCCCGAACCGCTGGACATAAGCGAATCACGGTCCAGGCTTCTGCCCTCCTCCGCTCCTCAGCTCATCCGGTACAGTGCCTGGTACTCCATGTCCGCGACCCCCTCCACCTAAACAAACTGTCACGCACACATTCACACGCACACACACGCACACACACACACACACACACACACACACACACACACACGCACACATACACACGCACACACACACACACACACACACACACACACACACACACACACACACCTGAACTCATCATAGCTGTGCTAATAGCATTGGCCAAAACGTATCCACAACAAAAGAAACATTAGCTCATCCACTCATTCACATATGTGTGTGCCTAGAGGTGCGGGAGCTCCAGTCATACGTCCGGGTGATCTATGTCCGGAGAAGGCTCACATTGGCCGGTCTAAGGGGTTCTTCTGCCCCCAAGCTTCCCCGCCTCTGAGAGGAGAAACATTACCTCCGCTCCTCCGCTTCTCAGCTCATCCGCTCGAGGCCCCGGTACTCCCTGTCCGCGACCCCCCCCCCACCTAAACAAATTCACACTCACACACACGCACACACACACACACACAGACACACACACACACACACACACACAAACACACCTTAACTCATCATACCTGTGCTAATAGCATTAGCCGAAACGCATCCACAACCAAACTGTTGCGTTTAAGTTCGCAGCTTCTTCGTTTTCCATGTTTCGGAAGGAATTCACAAGTTTGCCTTGTTTGAATCGTCTTTTATTTTCTTCTTCACAGCTCCGGGAATCAACATCGGTTAGCCATGGGACATGTACAGTACAGAGTGTGGGAAAAATTCCCGCCAGCACCGCTATACCAAAAAAAAAACACTGACGTAGAAGTTAACGTCAAGTTAGCTGAACAGTCGCGAAAAACTAAAACAAGTCCCAAACCTTGTCATAAAGTGCCATACATTTCCTGAGAGTAGATACAAATAAAACATATGTATACTAGAATGTAAACTCAAATAAAACTAATGAGATCACCTATCTCAACACCCCCTCTTGATCTCAACATCCAAAAAAAAAAAACTTTGGACATTTTAATTTCCAAAGAACCACTTTTTGAATTTTTCTATTTTTACCTTTGTCATGGGTTTTGTCAAGATGTCTGCCAACATGTCCTCTGATGGACAATAGATAAGATTTATTTAACCCTCACTGAGTGCTTCACGAATGAAATGATATTTTACATCAATGTGTTTTGACCTTTGTCTGTTTACAGGATTCTTACTCAGTGCGATGGCCCCCTGATTGTCTCCGTAGATTGTTGTGCAACTGTACATTTTGTTGTCCATACCGTTTAACAGTTGAGACAGGTACATGTTTTCTTGTGCGGTGGTGGCTCGGCCGATGTATTCAGCCTCACACGTTGACAGGGCCACTGTGGGCTGTTTCCTTGACTTCCATGCAATGGCTGGGCCTTGTTTTGTTAAACTGAAACAGTAGCCTGTAGTGCTACGTCTGTCTTCTACAGATGATGCCCAGTCTGAATCACTGTAAGCTATCAGGTTCAAATCCTCCTTATTTGTCTTGAAACTTAGTTCATAATCAGCTGTCCCCTTCAAATACCTCAGAACATGTTTTGCAGCTACTAAGTTTTCTACTTTTGGCATTGCCAGATTCTGTGATAGTTTGCTCACTATCCAGCTGATATCAGGTCTGGTGCAAGTCATGGCATAAATAAGACTGCCTACAATCTCACGATATTCTTTGGGGTCGACAGGTTCACTTTGCTCATTTTCATCAGCTACAGGGATGCCCTCTAATTTTTGCTCACTTGGAGTAGATCTTGCTTTACATTCTGACATTCCAAATCTCTCTAGCATTTTTAGGATGTACTTTGTCTGGTTCATTTTGATTTCATCCCCCTTTTGTTCAAATTGTATGCCCAAAAAATATGATAGTTTCCCCAGGTCTTTCATGTTGAACTTGAATTTCATGTTCTGTTTAAATGTGCTGAGTGCATCATTGCTGCTTGCGGCAATAATTAAATCATCTACCCAAATTATTACAATGATTGTGTCACCATTTTCCGTCTGTTTTCTGTACACACAGTGGTCAGAGAGATTTCTCACAAAGTTGTCCTGTTCTAAATGGTCATTAAGGAGTTCATACCAGTTTCTTCCTGATTGTTTCAGGCCATAAAGAGATTTCTTTAATCTATACACTAGTTTCTCTCCTGTTTCTGACATCATTTCAAACCCTTCTGGTTGTTCCAAGAAAATCTCCTCATGTATAGGAGCATGTAAATATGCCGTCTTAACATCCATTTGATGGACAATGAGGTTATTTTGTACGGCTATCTGCATTAGTGCCCGCACTGATGTAATGTTAGCTGTCGGTGCAAAAGTTTCATAGTAGTCTATGCCTTCTGTTTGATTGTAACCCTTAGCTACATATCTGGCCTTAAATATTTGTCCTCCTTCAGCATTTTCTTTAAGGGCAAATACCCATTTTCCTCCAATTACTTTTCTCCCTTCAGGTAAAGTTGTCAGTTCAAATGTGTCATTCTGTTTAAGCGAGTCAATCTCTTCCCTCATGGCACAATTCCACCCGGGTGCCAGTGGTGACTTCAGTGCTTCACTATAATTCTTTGGGACTCCGCACACAGTCCTGTAACAGTAATCAATAGTTGTATGATTTTTATCATTGTTAATATAGTCTGTCTGATAATCCTCTAAATACCTTGGAACGACCCTTTTTCGTCTAGGATAGCGACTGGTTTGATTATATCTGGGTTTTATGTCTGACCTCGTCTCTTTTTCATTTTGGACATTTTCTGCTGTTTCTTCGTCATGTGACACATCTGCGTTAGTACTCTCATCCTCATTTTGTATATGGTTGTCTGTTTTATTTTCACTTTGTGACACATCTATACTGGTTTCATCTGTAGATTCTGTGTCTTCATATCCCTGGATTTCTGTCTCATAATCATCAGTTTGTGTTTGTTGTTCAATTCTTCCCTTTTTGATCAATTTCACCAGTCTCTGTTTTGACACTTTTTCTGTAAGTGGATTATAGACCAGGTATGAAGGGCTTTTCTTACTGTATCCCACAAATATTCCTCTTTCACATCTGGGATCCAATTTCTTAGTGTCATGTTTGTATGCATAACACTCAGTTCCGAATATCCACATTTTTGAAAGATTTGGCTTTCTCCCTGTTAACATGAAGTATGGGGTATTTTTGTGTCTGTCATTGTAACATCTATTTCGAATATGGGCAGCGGTCTGGACAGCATAAGGCCACAAAACCTTTGGTAATCCTTTTGCTATTAGCATACACCTTGCCATTTTAAAAAGGGTCCTCCATTGTCTTTCTGCTGTCCCATTTGGATGGGGAGAGTATGGGGATGATGTTTCATGTCTTATGCCTTTCTCCCTTAGAAGAGATTGAAAAGCATTTCCTGTGTATTCAGTCCCGTTGTCTGACCTGATACATTTGACACGACCATACGCTGCGCTGTCAGCAAGGAACTTCTCTGTTGCTAATGTAGCTTCACTCTTGTATTTGAGAAAATATACAAATACTGCCCCTGAATAATCATCTGTGAATGAAATGACATACTTATGCCCTTCTTGACCAGCTGGTTCAATCGGGCCTGATAAGTCAGTGTGTACCATTTTTAGGGGTGCATCAGCTTTTGCATCAGCTTGCCTGTTTCTGCTATTTGTGAATTTTCCCTCCGTGCATACGTTACAGTCTACGTTACAGTCTACCTTGGTCTGACCTGTAATCTTCATACCCTCGACTAAGTTTGGTCATTTTAATACATCTTTTACATTGCAGTGTCCCATAATCTCATGCCATGTTTTGACATCACAAGTTAAGTTTACTCTATCTCTGGACATCATGTCATTTACTGTATCATCATAAAGTTGTTGATAATTTACCGTTCTTATGTAGTAGAGTCTGTCACATTCCTCAATGCTGAAAATTTTTCCTTCTTTGGTTATGAGTCTGTTCTCTCCTTCTTTGAATATCACGCTGGCTCCATCAGCTGTGGCTGCCTTCACCGATATGAAGTCCTGAGGATATGATGGGATGAATAAGGCTCCCCTTAAGGTTACCAGGACAGGTTTTCCTTCAATGTCCTGGAGTAACACTTCTGCATCACCTCTTTTTAGTGCCACTTTGTTTCTTCTGGTCCCGTCTGCTAGCTCCATGTAATGTTTGTTTGGGTTGAAAAACTCATCAAATCTTATGAATTTGTCTTCTTGTGTTATGATGTGTGATGTAGCGCCACAGTCTACCATCAGTCCATTTTTTCTGATATTTTCCGGAGGGACTTTTTGACTGACCTTGAATACAAAAGTTTGCTCATCTTCCTTATCTTTGTCTTGGATGTCTGTGTTTTGTTTGACCGAGTCTTCTTTGGGCTTGGATTTTCTTCTGCATGTCTCATCGGTGTGGGTTGTGCTTCTGTGATAGCTGCACCATTTTGGCCCTGATTTTTGGTGACAAGCTTTTGCCATATGGCCCCGGGTTTCCACATCCATAGCAGATCACCGTTGACATGTCCACTTTCATGACATTGTCTGATTTGGTTTTGCTGTCAAACTTTTCAGTCTCTTCATAACTTCTTAGTTTACTCTTGAACTGAATAAACGTCATTTCTTCACTGCTCTGAGTTACGTGAATGACGAAGGGCTTGTACGGTTCTGGAAGCCCTTTCATAACCATAGCGATCATCAGCTCATCACTTATCACCTGTTTTGTGTTTCTCAGAGCGGTGACTGCCTTTTCTGCTCTGATAATGTAATCTGTTATTGTTTCGTCGGGTTCCTTCTTGAGTGAGCATAGTTCGCTGTACAGGGAAATAATTCTGGGCTTACCCTGGCTGGCGTAATGATCCCGTAATATTTTCAAAGCTTTTCGACCGTCATCTGCGGCTTCCCTCATTACCAATGATAGACTTTTATCATCGAGGAACTGGATAAGCTCAGCGTAGCATTCTGCATTTTTATCTGGGTCGGGCTCAACAGTTGAAAGTATTGTCTCTTTCAAACCTTCGAGTCGCATGTGTCCCAGAAACTTTACTTCCCAAAGCTCGTAGTTGTTTTCGTCTCCATCGAAAACCAAACGTTGCCATCTTCCTCCTTTTGTTCGTTGCCTGGGCCCGTAACCTGTTGCGTTTAAGTTTGCAGCTTCTTCGTTTTCCATGTTTCGGAAGGAATTCACAAGTTTGCCTTGTTTGAATCGTCTTTTATTTTCTTCTTCACAGCTCCGGGAATCAACATCGGTTAGCCATGGGACATGTACAGTACAGAGTGAGGGAAAAATTCCCGCCAGCACCGCTATACCAAAAAAAGAACACTGACGTAGAAGTTAACGTCAAGTTAGCTGAACAGTCGCGAAAAACTAAAACAAGTCCCAAACCTTGTCATAAAGTGCCATACATTTCCTGAGAGTAGATACAAATAAAACATATGTATACTAGAATGTAAACTCAAATAAAACTAATGAGATCACCTATCTCAACAGTCCTTATGTCCTTTGCTTCCTCATGCCTGGTTGTTTCATTGACATTCAGTTCTACCTTGCCATGTTTATTTGTACATTTGTATATTTGTGTGTACTATTTATGTTCAATTAAAAAAAAAAAAAAAAAAAGAATGAGAGGCTGAGAAAATCTCCATGTCTCTCTCTCTCCCCCCCTTAATGCCCCCCCCCCCCCTCTTCCTCATGGCGGCCGACGCAATGTGATTCTCGCCGTTGCTGTGGAAGTAGGGTAAAGGATTCCCCGCGTCGGTGCGAGCGATGCGTTTCAAGGCGTATTGCATGTGTGTATGGAGGGGGGGGGTCTACAGGATACCGCAGGCCGGCAATGGTGCACCTTCTGCGGACATCGATCACCGAAACGTCGGCGTGGAGCTCCCGGAGCAGCCGGCGTGTACATGTGAATGAATGGAGGAGCTAATGTGTGTGTGGTGGTGGTGGTGGGGGGGGGGGGGCGTTTCGGCTCGACGGGAAAGAAACCAAATGTGTCACAAATGCAAAAGTTTGGTGCTGTGTGCTATGCATACAAGCACAACAAAAAGAAACTTGACTCAAGAGGTGAGAAGGGAGTTTTCATTGGATATGACAAAAATAGTCCAGCTTATTTTGTATCTTATCCAAATAGTGAAAGAGTACTAAAACAGACTGCTAAAATTTGTGTCGAACCCATCTCCAGAGCAACAAACCCAGACAGAGATGAGCTCAGACCAGGATGATGATGATGATGATGATGATGATGATGATGATGATGATGATGATGATGATGATGATGATGATGATGATGATGATCAGTTAGACATTTAAAGAGGCAAGGAGTTCCCTCAATGCTGACAAGTGGATGAAATCTATGGACGAAGAGATGGAGTCATTGAGAGAGAAGAACACTTTTACCCTAACACAGCTACCCCAAGGCAAGTGTGCAGTGGGGGTGGGGGTGGGGGGTGGGGGGCGTATGCGCTAAAAAGAAATGAAGATGGCACAAACAAATATAAAGCTCGTTATGTTGCTAAGGGCTACAGTCAAAAGTATGGCACGGATTTCGAGGAAACATTTTCTCCAACAGCAAATATGACAAGTGTGAGGGTGTTTATGCAGAAATCAGTTCCGGAAAATTTGTTCTTACACCAAATGGATGTAAAGACAGCCTATCTTCATGCACCCATAGATTGTGAGCTCTGTGTAGAACAACCAGAAGGGTATGAAGTGACAAATAAAAAACAGAAGCTGGTGTGTAAACTTAAAAAGTCACTATACGTCCCTGAACAAGCCGGTCGTCATTGGGATCTGATGCTCCATTCTTACTTGATTGACAATGACTTTATTCAGAATGAAGCAGATCATTGTGTTTATGTCAAAGAAAACCAAAATGACAAGGTCATCATCATAATATGGGTAGATGATTTAATCATAGCTGCGAGTGATGAGGAAGTAATGAAAGAGGTGAAAATCATGCTTACAGCTAGATTTAAAATGAAGGACATGGGCAAAGTGATCAAAATCAATACCCAGAAAATATGTCAGTCAGAAGAGTGTGTTAAGATGTCACAAAGAAAATATGTGGAAAGGTAGCCCTACAGTATTGTCCAACACAAGAGATGCCGGCACATGTTATGACAAAGCCTGCATCACAGTTTAAGTTGTTGAATTTTTCAAAGTTGTTGTTTGTTGTTTGGGTCATGAGTATTTTATTTTGATGTAAATGGGCAAAGATACCAATAATATGAGAGCAAGTGGGGGCGTTGTTAACTGAGAAATATGCTCTCAATTATTTTCCGTTTTATTTCCAAGGGCCAGTCTCAGCTTCCGGTCAACAGGATCCCGCAGACCGGCCAAGGTGCACCTTCTTCGGACACGGATCCCCGTGACGTCGGCGTGAAGCTCCGGGAGCACCAGACATGCACATATGAATAAGCGAAGGAGTCAACTCCATAAGTCCTCCACTCACGGCCTCGGTGTCACTGAATCGAGCAATTTGGTTTTTAATGTTTAAAAATCGGCTTAACATTGAGGTAGAAAACACAGCGGTATCGTTAAAATACAGTAACAGGGTGATAACATCCATGTAAGAAGTGGAGGGGGATTTATTGCACTCACGGCCCCACTCGTTTATTCCTCTCATACACAGCGGCCAGATCACCTGCTGGAGCTCCAAGCGCTGTGCACAGTCGGATGCCGCCATCTAGCGGACATAAAATGTAAGGAAGCGGAGGGAGAAAGCCATCCGGTGTTCCCCGAGTAGCGGCGACGAACGAGTTTAGAGCCGTGGAGAAGGTTTGCTTCCCCCCCAACCTCTCTTTCTTACTTCTTCTTCTTCTTCTTCTTCTTCTTCTTCTCCTTCTTCTTCCCCTTCTTCTTCTTCTTCTTCTTCTTCTTCTTCTTCTTCTTCTTCTTCTTCTTCTTTTGTCTTTTCCCGTCAGGTGTGGCCACAGCGAGTCAACTTTCTCCATCTAACCCTATTCTCCGTATCCTCCTCTCTCACACCAACTACCTTCATATCCTCTCTCACCACGTCCATAAATCCTCTCTTTGGTCTTCCTCGAGACCTCTTGCCTTGCAGCTCCAATTCCAGCATCCGTCTACCAATATATTCTCTATCCCTCCTCTGTACATGACCGAACCATCTCAGTCTGGCTTCTCTGACCTTCTCTCCAAAACATCGAACATGTGCTGTTCCTCTGATACTCATTCCTGATCCTATCAATCCTGGTCACTCCGTAAGAGAACCTCAACATCTTCATATCTGCAACCTCTAGTTCTGCCTGCTGTCTTTTTGTCATTGTAACAGTTTCTAGTCCATACATCATCGCTGGTCTGACCACTGTCTTGTACACCTTTGTACACCTTGGTAATGGGCAACCCCGTATCTGACCGTGTGACAAAGCCAAGCAGTGCAGACAATGTGAGACGATCAACTAGAACCAAAAAGAAGCCCAGTTACTTTAATAGTTATGTGACTAGTGCTATTGACGATGACCAAGTGTTCACTAACATTGACTACTGTTATAGACTGGCGTGTGGTGTCCCACAGACATTTAAAGAGGCAAGGAGTTCACTTAATGCTGACAAGTGGATGAAATCTATGGACGAAGAGATGGAGTCATTGAGAGAGAAGAACACTTTTACCCTAACACAGCTACCCCAAGGCAAGTGTGCAGTGGGGGTGGGGGGTGGGGGGCGTAAGCGCTAAAAAGAAATGAAGATGGCACAAACAAATATAAAGCTCGGTATGTTGCTAAGGGCTACAGTCAAAAGTATGGCACGGATTTCGAGGAAACATTTTCTCCAACAGCAAATATGACAAGTGTGAGGGTGTTTATGCAGAAATCAGTTCCGGAAAATTTGTTCTTACACCAAATGGATGTAAAGACAGCCTATCTTCATGCACCCATAGATTGTGAGCTCTGTGTAGAACAACCAGAAGGGTATGAAGTGACAAATAAAAAACAGAAGCTGGTGTGTAAAATTAAAAAGTCACTATACGTCCCTGAACAAGCCGGTCGTCATTGGAATCTGATGCTCCATTCTTACTTGATTGACAATGACTTTATTCAGAATGAAGCAGATCATTGTGTCTATGTCAAAGAAAACCAAAATAACAAAGTCATCATCATAATATGGGTAGATGATTTAATCATAGCTGCGAGTGATGAGGAAGTAATGAAAGAGGTGAAAATCATGCTTACAGCTAGATTTAAAATGAAGGACATGGGCAAAGTGATCAAAATCAATACCCAGAAAATATGTCAGTCAGAAGAGTGTGTTAAGATGTCACAAAGAAAATATGTGGAAAGGTAGTCCTACAGTATTTTCCAACACAAGAGATGCCGGCACATGTTATGACAAAGCCTGCATCACAGTTTAAGTTGTTGATTTTTCAAAGTTGTTGTTTGGGTCATGAGTATTTTATTTTGATGTAAATGGGCAAAGATACCAATAATATGAGAGCAAGTGGGGGCGTTGTTAACTGAGAAATATGCTCTCAATTATTTTCCGTTTTATTTCCAAGGGCCAGTCTCAACTTCCCAGTCAACAGGACCCCGCAGACCGGCCAAGGTGCACCTTCTTCGGACACGGATCCCTGTGACGTCGGCGTGAAGCTCCGGGAGCACCAGACATGCACATATGAATAAGCGGAGGAGTCGATTCCATAAGTCCTCCACTCACGGCCTCGGTGTCACTGAATCGAGCAATCTGGTTTTTTCATGTTTAAAAATCGGCTTAACATTGAGGTCGAAAAAACAGCGGTATCGTTAAAATACAGTAACAGGGTGATAACATCCATGTAAGAAGTGGAGGGGGATTTATTGCACTCACGGCCCCACTCGTTTATTCCTCTCATACACAGCGGCCAGATCACCTGCTGGAGCTCCAAGCGCTGTGCACAGTCGGATGCCGCCATCTAGCGGACATAAAATGTAAGGAAGCGGAGGGAGAAAGCCATCCGGTGTTCCCCGAGTAGCGGCGACGAACGAGTTTAGAGCCGTGGAGAAGGTTTGCTTCCCCCCACCCTCTCTTTCTAACTTCTTCTTCTTCTTCTTCTTCTTCTTCTTCTTCTTCTTCTTCTTCTTCTTCTTCTTCTTCTTCTTCTTCTTCTTCTTCTTCTACAGTTTCTAGTCCATACATCATCGCTGGTCTCACCACTGTCTTGTACACCTTTGTACACCTTGGAAATGGGCAGCCCCGTATCTGACCGTGTGACACAGCCAAGCAGTGCAGACAATGTGAGACGATCAACTAGAACCAAAAAGAAGCCCAGTTACTTTAATGGTTATGTGACTAGTGCTATTGACGATGACCAAGTGTTCACTAACATTGACTACTGTTATAGACTGGCGTGTGGTGTCCCACAGACATTTAAAGAGGCAAGGAGTTCCCTCAATGCTGACAAGTGGATGAAATCTATGGACGACGAGATGGAGTCATTGAGAGAGAACAACACTTTGACCCTAACACAGCTACCCCAAGGCAAGTGTGCAGTGGGGGTGGGGGGGTGGGTGTATGCGCTAAAAAGAAATGAAGTTGGCACAAACAAATATAAAGCTCGTTATTTTGCTAAGGGCTACAGTCAAAAGTATGGCACGGATTTTGAGGAAACATTTTCTCCAACAGCAAATATGACAAGTGTGAGGGTGTTCATGCAGAAATCAGTTCAGGAAAATTTGGCAGGTCGTCATTGGAATCTGATGCTCCATTCTTACTTGATTGACAACGACTTTATTCAGAATGAAGCAGATCATTGTGTCTATGTCAAAGAAAACCAAAATGACAAAGTCATCATCATAATATGGGTAGATGATTTAATCATAGCTGCGAGTGATGAGGAAGTAATGAAAGAGGTGAAAATCATGCTTACAGCTAGATTTAAAATGAAGGACTTGGGCAAAGTGATCAAAATCAATACCCAGAAAATATGTCAGTCAGAAGAGTGTGTTAAGATGTCACAAAGAAAATATGTGGAAAGGTAGCCCTACAGTATTGTCCAACACAAGAGATGCCGGCACATGTTATGACAAAGCCTGCATCGCAGTTTAAGTTGTTGAATTTTTCAAAGTTGTTGTTTGGGTCATGAGTATTTTATTTTGATTTAAATGGGCAAAGATACCAATAATATGAGAGCAAGTGGGGGCGTTGTCAACTGAGAAATATGCTCTCAATTATTTTCCGTGTTATTTCGAAGGGCCAGCCTCAGCTTCCGGTCAACAGGACCCCGCAGACTGGCCAAGGTGCACCTTCTTCGGACACGGATCCCCGTGACGTCGGCGTGAAGCTCCGGGAGCACCAGACATGCACTTATGAATAAGCGAAGGAGTCAACTCCATAAGTCCTCCACTCAGGGCCTCAGTGTCACTGAATCGAGCAATTTGGTTTTTAATGTTTAAAAATCGGCTTAACATTGAGGTGGAAAACACAGCGGTATCGTTAAAATACAGTAACAGGGTGATAACATCCATGTAAGAAGTGGAGGGGGATTTATTGCACTCACGGCCCCACTCGTTTATTCCTCTCATACACAGCGGCCAGATCACCTGCTGGAGCTCCAAGCGCTGTGCACAGTCGGATGCCGCCATCTAGCGGACATAAAATGTAAGGAAGCGGAGGGAGAAAGCCATCCGGTGTTCCCCGAGTAGCGGCGACGAACGAGTTTAGAGCCGTGGAGAAGGTTTGCTTTGGGTAGATGATTTAATTATTGCAGCAGAGTGTTGCATGGTTTTCAGGGAGGAGTTGAGAAAGGGTCTGGGTGGTCAGGGAGAGCTTCCAGATGATTGGACAACAACAGCTAGTGTGATCAGGGAGACAGGTAGAAGAGTACTTGGTGTGTCATCTGGAAGGAAAGTAGATAAGGAGACTTGGTGGTGGAATGAGGAAGTGCAGGAGTGTATACAGAGAAAATGGTTAGCGAAGAAGAAGTGGGATACTGAGAGGACTGAAGAGAACAGACAGGAGTTCAGGGAGATGCGGCGAAAGGTAAAGATAGAGGTAGCAAAGGCAAAACAAAGGGCTTATGATGACTTGTATGCTCGGTTGGATAGTAAGGAGGCTGAAAATGATCTATACAAGTTGGCGAAACAGAGAGATAAAGATGGAAAGGATGTACAGCAGGTCCGGGTGATAAAGGACAGAGAGGGAAATGTATTGACAGATGCTAGAAGAGTGACAGGAAGATGGAAAGAGTACTTTGAAGAGCTGATGAATGTGGAAAATGAAAGAGAGGCAAGGGTAGAAGAGGTGATTATTGTAGACCACAAAGTAGCAAAAATGAGTAAAAGTGAAGTGAGGAAGGCATTGAAGAGGATGAAGAGTGGAAAAGCAGTTGGTCCTGATGATATACCTGTGGAGGTGTGGAAGTGTCTAGGAGAGGCAGCGGTAGATTTTCTGACTAGATTATTCAACAGGATCTTAGAGAGTGAGAAGATGCCTGAAGAATGGAGACAAAGTGTGATGGTGCCTATTTTTAAGAATAAAGGGGATGTGCAGAATTGTGGCAACTACAGAGGGATAAAGTTGATGAGCCATACAATGAAGTTATGGGAAAGAGTAGTGGAAACTAGACTGAGAGCAGAAATCAGCATTTGTGAACAGCAGTATGGCTTCATGCCTAGGAAGAGTACTACAGATGCAGTATTTGCGTTGAGAATGCTAATAGAAAAGTACAGAGAAGGCCAGAGGGAGCTGCATTGCGTTTTCGTAGACCTAGAAAAAGCATATGACAGGGTGCCAAGAGAGGAGCTCTGGTATTGTATGAGGAAGTCTGGAGTGGCAGAGAAGTATGTTAGACTGGTGCAGGACATGTATGCCAGCTGTGAGACACTGGTACGGTGTGCTGTAGGGGTAACCGAGAAGTTCAAGGTGGAGGTGGGACTCCATCAGGGATCAGCTCTGAGCCCCTTCTTGTTCGCAATGGTGATGGGTAGGCTGACAGATGAGGTTAGACAGGAATCCCCATGGACCATGATGTTTGCGGATGACATTGTGATCTGTAGTGAGAGCAGACAACAGGTAGAGGAAAATCTAGAGAGGTGGAGGTATGCTCTGGAAAGGAGAGGAATGAAAGTTAGTCACAGCAAGACAGAATATATGTGTGTGAACGAGAGGAACTCGGGTGGAGCGGTGAGGCTACAGGGAGTGGAGATCAAGAAGCTGGAGGATTTCAGGTACTTAGGGTCAACAGTCCAGAGCAACGGAGAGTGCGTAAAAGAGGTGAAGAGACGGGTCCAAGCAGGTTGGAATGGCTGGAGAAAAGTGTCAGGGGTACTATGTGATAGAAGACTATCGGCCAGAATAAAAGGAAAGGTGTACAAGACAGTGGTGAGACCAGCGATGATATTTGGACTAGAAACTGTTCCAATGACCAAAAGACAGCAGACAGAACTAGAGGTTGCAGAGATGAAGATGTTGAGGTTCTCTTTGGGAGTGACCAGGATGGATAGGATCAGGAATGAGTCTATCGGCACATGTTTGATGTTTTGGAGAGAAGGTCAGAGAAGCCAGACTGAGATGGTTCGGTCATGTACAGAGAAGAGATAGTGAATATATTGGTAGACGGATGCTGGAAATGGAGCTGCCAGGCAATAGGTCTCGAGGAAGACCAAAGAGAAGATTTATGGACGTAGTTGGAGAGCATATGAAGGTAGCTGGTGTGAGAGAGGAAGATACAGAGAATAGGGTTAGATGGAGAAGGTTGACTCGCTGTGGCGACCCCTGACGGGAAAAGCCGAAAGAAGAAGAAGAAGATTTCATTATTGCAGCAAGCAGCAATGATGCACTCAGCACATTTAAACAGAACATGAAATTCAAGTTCAACATGAAAGACCTGGGGAAACTATCATATTTTTTGGGCATACAATTTGAACAAAAGGGGGATGAAATCAAAGTACATCCTAAAAATGCTAGAGAGATTTGGAATGTCAGAATGTAAAGCAAGATCTACTCCAAGTGAGCAAAAATTAGAGGGCATCCCTGTAGCTGATGAAAATGAGCAAAGTGAACCTGTCGACCCCAAAGAATATCGTGAGATTGTAGGCAGTCTTATTTATGCCATGACTTGCACCAGACCTGATATCAGCTGGATAGTGAGCAAACTATCACAGAATCTGGCAATGCCAAAAGTAGAAAACTTAGTAGCTGCAAAACATGTTCTGAGGTATTTGAAGGGGACAGCTGATTATGAACTAAGTTTCAAGACAAATAAGGAGGATTTGAACCTGATAGCTTACAGTGATTCAGACTGGGCATCATCTGTAGAAGACAGACGTAGCACTACAGGCTACTGTTTCAGTTTAACAAAACAAGGCCCAGCCATTGCATGGAAGTCAAGGAAACAGCCCACAGTGGCCCTGTCAACATGTGAGGCTGAATACATCGGCCGAGCCACCACGGCACAAGAAAACATGTACCTGTCTCAACTGTTAAACGGTATGGAAAACAAAATGTACAGTTGCACAACAATCTACGGAGACAATCAGGGGGCCATCGCACTGAGTAAGAATCCTGTAAACAGACAAAGGTCAAAACACATTGATGTAAAATATCATTTCATTCGTGAAGCACTCAGTGAGGGTTAAATAAATCTTATCTATTGTCCATCAGAGGACATGTTGGCAGACATCTCGACAAAACTCATGACAAAGGTAAAAATAGAAAAATTCAAAAAGTGGTTCTTTGGAAATTAAAATGTCCAAAGTTTTTTTTTGGATGTTGAGATCAAGAGGGGGTGTTGAGATAGGTGATCTCATTAGTTTTATTTGAGTTTACATTCTAGTATACATATGTTGTATTTGTATCTACTCTCAGGAAATGCATGGCACTTTATGACAAGGTTTGGGACTTGTTTTAGTTTTTCGCGACTGTTCAGCTAACTTGACGTTAACTTCTACGTCAGTGTTTTTTTTTTGGTATAGCGGTGCTGGCGGGAATTTTTCCCTCACTCTGTACTGTACATGTCCCATGGCTAACCGATGTTGATTCCCGGAGCTGTGAAGAAGAAAATAAAAGACGATTCAAACAAGGCAAACTTGTGAATTCCTTCCGAAACATGGAAAACGAAGAAGCTGCAAACTTAAACGCATCAAGGACATTCGTTCTGTATGTAATCAGAAGTTAATAGTGTTAACGGTTTGTGAGAAATTTACAATGCTAGACAAAAAAATAAATTAAAAGGAAATAATTAAATCAATAGATAGACAAATAAAAAATTAAAACGAAAAAAGATTGCAAGGGGAATACAACATATAATTAAGTTGGCGATTCACAAGGAATCTCAGACATCAAACTGTATATTTTTTGTTGTTTATATATAAACATATACAAAACAAACATATGTTGTTTGTTGTTGTTTATTTTTGGGATATATTGAGGAATATTTGTTGGAAAGGAGTCACAATCGCTTTTTGATAATGTCGAAGTGTATAGGTGGCTATAGAATTTAAAGATTTCTGTGGAAATTATAGCCTCATCTGTAATTTCCTTGTTGTTAAGACGGGCTTCCGCTTTGCTCCGCTCCTCCGCTCCTCCGCTCTTCCGCTCCGGGCCCTTGAACTCCCGATCTGCGGGACTTCGGTGAATTCCGGGCCAGTCTTCTGCTCTTCTGCTCTCCTCCGCTTCTTCGCTCCCCCGCTTTGGACCCTGGAACTCCCGAACTGGGCCGGGCTTCTGCCCTCCGCCTCTCCTCTGCTCATCCGCTCCAGGCCCTGGCACTCCTTGTCATCCAGTCATTCGCATGTGCGAGCCCGGAGGTCCGGGAGCTCCACTCAAACGTCCGGGGGATAAGGGTAAGGGGTCCTGCTCCCCCCCCCCCCCCCCCCCTCGCCGCCTCTGAGAAGAGAAACATCTCCTCCGCTCCTCCGCTTCTCAGCTCCTCCGCTCCTCCGCTGCGGAACCAGGTACTCCCGATCCTCCGAACTCAGGCGAATAGCGTGACGTGCTTCTGCTCTCCTATAAGCCCCAACACACTTCAAACACGGCTGTTATCACCCTGTTACTGCATTACAATGACACCCATTTGCTTTTGATCTCAGTGTCTGCCACCGTAAGGAAAAAGCGGGGGGGACGGGGGGGGGGGGACATAAGGGCATTCGTTCTGTATGTAATCAGAAGTTAATAGTGTTAACGGTTTGCGAGAAATTTTTAATGCCAGACAAAAACAGAAAATTAAAAGGAAATAATTAAATAAATAGATAGAAAAATAAAATTAAAAACTAAAAAAAAAATTGCAAGGGGAATACAACATGTAATTAAGTTGGCCGTTCACAAGGAATCTCAGACATCAAACTGTTTTTAATTGAACATAAATAGTACACACAAATATACAAATGTACAAATAAACATGGCAAGGTAGAACTGAATGTCAATGAAACAACCAGGGATGAGGAAGCAACGGACATAAGGACATTTGTTCTGTATGTAATCAGAAGTTAATAGTGTTAACGGTTTGTGAGAAATTTACAGTGCTAGACAAAAAAAGAAATTAAAAGGAAATAATTAAATCAATAGATAGACAAATAAAAAATTAAAACGAAAAAAAAATTGCAAGGGGAATATAACATGTAATTAAGTTGTTTTTCTTTTTTTCCAAAAAAAGGAATCTCAGACATGGGTAACTGTATATTTTTTAGTTTTTGGATTTTTCCATAAGTTTTAAGGATTTTTTTTTATAATTCAAAATCGTTTATGAAGAAATTAAAATTTGGGGAGCATTTTTGCATTCTGTTTTTGTGAATGAAGAACTTGGCCAGGCCTAAAAGAACATTGACACAGAGTTCATCTGTTATGTTGCTTATAAGTAAACCAAATGTGATATCATCTTTTGAGAGGGAAACTGGTGACGATGGAATGAGAATGAGAAAAAATATATGGTCAATGGTTTCAATGTTGTCTTCACAAAATGTACAAATATTATCTTCAAAAGTAAAGCGTACCCGCAATAATTCCTTAGATGGGTAGATGTCATTCATAATTTAGAAGTGGGTCTCTTCTTGCCTTGGGGGGTATGGGTAGAGTCAGACACATAGTTTGCAGCGTGGCAGTCGATTCCTTATCAAATTTATTTCAAATATTATTTTTGTTTTGACGTCCAGGGAACAAGTTTCCTGTGAAACATGTCCTAATAAAGGAGTTGCTGCACTTTCTGTCCAGAATTGAGATTCCCTGGAGTGATAGTCGGGGTAACTGTGGTTGTACGGTTCGGTGCGTCATTATATTTTTGGTCAGGAATACAAATTGTCGAGGCAGTGCGTTTCGTAACTTTATCAACTCTAATATGGGAGGCTTAAATCTGTGTGTAGTACAGAACTGTTCATAGTCTAGACGACTGCCATTGTCATCCATCAAGTCAATTATTGACCATATACCTTTCTCAAAGCATTCCTTGTAAAACAGAGGTTTGTTGCCACGCAGTACATATCTATTGTTCCAAATTATTGTACTGTGTGGTGAGAAATTGTGTACATATATCATTTTCCAGTATCATAGTATTTGTTTATGGAACTCTGAAAATTGGACAGGAATCTTGTTGATATCCAAGTCAGAGATAAGCACAAGACTTAGGCCACCGACTTTGTTGAATAAGTAGTTTGGAGTACAATACCAGAAAAAATGATGATGTTTGATCCAGGATTTCAACCAGTTCACCTTCAATGTCCCATTCAGGCAGTCCAACTCTATCACTTTCAGCCCTCCCTCACTTGTTTCTTTCCCCATATGTGATTTTTTTAGATGGTGTGGTCTGTTCCTCCAGATAAAGTTGAAATTTATTTGGTTAATAGATTTTATGAGTTGATTTGGAGCAGCATTGGAATACACTGGGTATATACATCTGGATAAACATTCCATTTTAGTCAAATATATCGGGCCTAATATTGATAAATCTCTTTGGAGCCATATATTCAATTTAGCTTTACTTTGATTCAGTTTAGATTCAATGTTCCTGGACTGATTTAACTTTTGGTCCTTAGATAGGAAAATGCTCAAGTATTTTATTTCTGATTTGATAGGAACATTGCTGATTTCCTTTAGTGGTGAGTCATGCAGCTCAAGAAGTTTGCATTTCTTTAAGTTTAATGACAATCCTGAAGCCTTGGAGAATGTTTTAATTTTTTCAACGCTTATTGGGACTTGATGTTCATTTTTCAAAACTAAGGTTGTGTCATCTGCCAGCAGGCTAATTACAATTTCTGTCCCCGACATTATTTCTGTCCCACACATACACACACACAAACACACACACACACACACACACACACACACACACACACACACACACACACACACACACACACACACACACACTCACACACACCTTAATTCCACTCTTTTATATACGCATGTCTGGAGTTCCGGGAGCTCGTTCTCAACGTTCTGGGAATAATCATAGCTGTGCTGATAGCATTAGCCGAAACGCCCCCCCCCCCACACACCACCACCACCACCACCACCACCAATCTATGGGTGCATGAAGATAGGCTGTCTTTACATCCATTTGGTGTAAGAACAAATTTTCCGGAACTGATTTCTGCATGAACACCCTCACACTTGTCATATTTGCTGTTGGAGAAAATGTTTCCTCGAAATCCGTGCCATACTTTTGACTGTAGCCCTTAGCAACATACCGAGCTTTATATTTGTTTGTGCCATCTTCATTTCTTTTTAGCGCTTACGCCCCCCACCCCCCACCCCCACCCCCACTGCACACTTGCCTTGGGGTAGCTGTGTTAGGGTAAAAGTGTTCTTCTCTCTCAATGACTCCATCTCTTCGTCCATAGATTTCATCCACTTGTCAGCATTAAGTGAACTCCTTGCCTCTTTAAATGTCTGTGGGACACCACACGCCAGTCTATAACAGTAGTCAATGTTAGTGAACACTTGGTCATCGTCAATAGCACTAGTCACATAACTATTAAAGTAACTGGGCTTCTTTTTGGTTCTAGTTGATCGTCTCACATTGTCTGCACTGCTTGGCTGTGTCACACGGTCAGATACGGGGTTGCCCATTACCAAGGTGTACAAAGGTGTACAAGACAGTGGTTAGACCAGCGATGATGTATGGACTAGAAACTGTTACAATGACAAAAAGACAGCAGGCAGAACTAGAGGTTGCAGATATGAAGATGTTGAGGTTCTCTTACGGAGTGACCAGGATTGATAGGATCAGGAATGAGTATCAGAGGAACAGCACATGTTCGATGTTTTGGAGAGAAGGTCAGAGAAGCCAGACTGAGATGGTTCGGTCATGTACAGAGGAGGGATAGAGAATATATTGGTAGACGGATGCTGGAATTGGAGCTGCAAGGCAAGAGGTCTCGAGGAAGACCAAAGAGAGGATTTACGGACGTGGTGAGAGAGGATATGAAGGTAGTTGGTGTGAGAGAGGAGGATACGGAGAATAGGGTTAGATGGAGAAAGTTGACTCGCTGTGGCCACACCTGACGGGAAAAGACAAAAGAAGAAGAAGAAGAAGAAGAAGAAGAAGAAGAAGGAGAAGAAGAAGAAGAAGAAGAAGAAGAAGAAGAAGAAGGAGAAGAAGAAGAAGAAGAAGAAGGGGAAGAAGAAGAAGAAGAAGAAGAA
This sequence comes from Fistularia commersonii, assembly GCF_037954325.1. Classification (NCBI taxonomy): domain Eukaryota; kingdom Metazoa; phylum Chordata; class Actinopteri; order Syngnathiformes; family Fistulariidae; genus Fistularia; species Fistularia commersonii. The sequence goes on from NW_028234026.1 coordinate 248,957, forward strand.
GAAGAAGAAGAAGAAGAAGAAGAAGAAGAAGAAGAAGAAGAAGTAAGAAAGAGAGGTTGGGGGGGAAGCAAACCTTCTCCACGGCTCTAAACTCGTTCGTCGCCGCTACTCGGGGAACACCGGATGGCTTTCTCCCTCCGCTTCCTTACATTTTATGTCCGCTAGATGGCGGCATCCGACTGTGCACAGCGCTTGGAGCTCCAGCAGGTGATCTGGCCGCTGTGTATGAGAGGAATAAACGAGTGGGGCCGTGAGTGCAATAAATCCCCCTCCACTTCTTACATGGATGTTATCACCCTGTTACTGTATTTTAACGATACCGCTGTGTTTTCCACCTCAATGTTAAGCCGATTTTTAAACATTAAAAACCAAATTGCTCGATTTAGTGACACCGAGGCCGTGAGTGGAGGACTTATGGAGTTGACTCCTTCGCTTATTCATATGTGCATGTCTGGTGCTCCCGGAGCTTCACGCCGACGTCACGGGGATCCGTGTCCGAAGAAGGTGCACCTTGGCCGGTCTGCGGGATCCTGTTGACCGGAAGCTGAGACTGGCCCTTGGAAATAAAACGGAAAATAATTGAGAGCATATTTCTCAGTTAACAACGCCCCCACTTGCTCTCATATTATTGGTATCTTTGCCCATTTACATCAAAATAAAATACTCATGACCCAAACAACAAACAACAACTTTGAAAAATTCAACAACTTAAACTGTGATGCAGGCTTTGTCATAACATGTGCCGGCATCTCTTGTGTTGGACAATACTGTAGGGCTACCTTTCCACATATTTTCTTTGTGACATCTTAACACACTCTTCTGACTGACATATTTTCTGGGTATTGATTTTGATCACTTTGCCCATGTCCTTCATTTTAAATCTAGCTGTAAGCATGATTTTCACCTCTTTCATTACTTCCTCATCACTCGCAGCTATGATTAAATCATCTACCCATATTATGATGATGACCTTGTCATTTTGGTTTTCTTTGACATAAACACAATGATCTGCTTCATTCTGAATAAAGTCATTGTCAATCAAGTAAGAATGGAGCATCAGATCCCAATGACGACCGGCTTGTTCAGGGACGTATAGTGACTTTTTAAGTTTACACACCAGCTTCTGTTTTTTATTTGTCACTTCATACCCTTCTGGTTGTTCTACACAGAGCTCACAATCTATGGGTGCATGAAGATAGGCTGTCTTTACATCCATTTGGTGTAAGAACAAATTTTCCGGAACTGATTTCTGCATGAACACCCTCACACTTGTCATATTTGCTGTTGGAGAAAATGTTTCCTCGAAATCCGTGCCATACTTTTGACTGTAGCCCTTAGCAACATACCGAGCTTTATATTTGTTTGTGCCATCTTCATTTCTTTTTAGCGCTTACGCCCCCCACCCCCCACCCCCACCCCCACTGCACACTTGCCTTGGGGTAGCTGTGTTAGGGTAAAAGTGTTCTTCTCTCTCAATGACTCCATCTCTTCGTCCATAGATTTCATCCACTTGTCAGCATTGAGGGAACTCCTTGCCTCTTTAAATGTCTAACTGATCATCATCATCATCATCATCATCATCATCATCATCATCATCATCATCATCATCCTGGTCTGAGCTCATCTCTGTCTGGGTTTGTTGCTCTGGAGATGGGTTCGACACAAATTTTAGCAGTCTGTTTTAGTACTCTTTCACTATTTGGATAATATACAAAATAAGCTGGACTATTTTTGTCATATCCAATGAAAACTCCCTTCTCACCTCTTGAGTCAAGTTTCTTTTTGTTGTGCTTGTATGCATAGCACACAGCACCAAACTTTTGCATTTGTGACACATTTGGTATCTTTCCCGTCAAGCCGAAACGCCCCCCCCCCCACCACCACCACCACACACACATTAGCTCCTCCATTCATTCACATGTACACGCCGGCTGCTCCGGGAGAATGTTTTAATTTTTTCAACACTTATTGGGACTTGATGTTCATTTTTCAAAACTAAGGTTGTGTCATCTGCCAGCTGGCTAATAACAATTTCTGTCCCCAACATTATTTCTGTCCGACACACACACACACACACACACACACACACACACACACACACAGACACACACACACACACACGCCTTAATTCCACTCTTTTATATACGCATGTCTGGAGTTCCGGGAGCTCGTTCTCAACGTTCTGGGGATAATCATAGCTGTGCTGATAGCATTAGCCGAAACGCCCCCCCCCCCCCCCCCACACCACCACCACCACCACCACCACCCCCCACACACACATTAGCTCCTCCATTCATTCACATGTACACGCCGGCTGCTCCGGGAGCTCCACGCCGACGTTTCGGGGATCGATGTCCGGAGAAGGTGCACCATTGCCGGCCTGCGGTATCCTGTAGACCCCCCCCCCCTCCATACACACATGCAATACGCCTTGAAACGCATCGCTCGCACCGACGCGGGGAATCCTTTACCCTACTTCCACAACAACGGCGAGAATCACATTGCGTCGGCCGCCGTGAGGAAGAGGGGGGGGGGGGCATTAAGGGGGGGAGAGAGAGAGACATGGAGATTTTCTCAGCCTCTCATTCTTTTTTTTTTTTTTTTAATTGAACATAAATAGTACACACAAATATACAAATGTACAAATAAACATGGCAAGGTAGAACTGAATGTCAATGAAACAACCAGGCATGAGGAAGCAATGGACATAAGGACATTCGTTCTGTATGTAATCAGAAGTTAATAGTGTTAACGGTTTGTGAGAAATTTACAATGCTAGACAAAAAAAGAAATTAAAAGGAAATAATTAAATCAATAGATAGACAAAATAAAAAATTAAAACGAAAAAAGATTGCAAGGGGAATACAACATGTAATTAAGTTGGCGATTCACAAGGAATCTCGGACATCAAACTGTATATTTTTTGTTGTTTATATATAAAAATATACAAAACAAACATATGTTGTTTGTTGTTGTTTATTTTTGGGATATATTGAGGAATATTTGTTGGAAAGGAGTCACAATCGCTTTTTGATAATGTCGAAGTGTATAGGTGGCTATAGAATTTAAAGATTTCTGTGGAAATTATAGCCTCATCTGTAATTTCCTTGTTGTTAAGACGGGCTTCCGCTTTGCTCCGCTCCTCCGCTCCTCCGCTCTTCCGCTCCGGGCCCTTGAACTCCCGATCTGCGGGACTTCGGTGAATTCCGGGCCAGTCTTCTGCTCTTCTGCTCTCCTCCGCTTCTTCGCTCCCCCGCTTTGGACCCTGGAACTCCCGAACTGGGCCGGGCTTCTGCCCTCCGCCTCTCCTCTGCTCATCCGCTCCAGGCCCTGGCACTCCTTGTCATCCAGTCATTCGCATGTGCGAGCCCGGAGGTCCGGGAGCTCCACTCAAACGTCCGGGGGATAAGGGTAAGGGGTCCTGCTCCCCCCCCCCTCGCCGCCTCTGAGAAGAGAAACATCTCCTCCGCTCCTCCGCTTCTCAGCTCCTCCGCTCCTCCGCTGCGGAACCAGGTACTACCGATCCGCCAGACTCAGGTGAATTGCGGACAGGGCTTTTGCTGTCCTCCGCTCCTCCGCTTTGGGCCCTGGAACTCCCGAACCGCTGGACATAAGCGAATCAAGGCCGGGCATCTGCCCTCCTCCGCTCCTCAGCTCATCCGCTCGTGGCCCTGGTACTCCCAGTCCGCGGGAACCCCCCCCCACCCACCCACCCACCAAAACAAACTCTCACACACACATAAACACACGCACACACACACACACACACACAAACACACACACACACACCAACATACACACACACACACACACACACACACACACACACACACACACACACACACCTGAACTCATCATAGCTGTGCTAATAGCATTGGCCGAAACGTATCCACAACAAAACAAACATTAGCTCATCCACTCATTCACATATGTGTGTGCCCAGAGGTACGGGAGCTCCAGTCATACGTCCGGGTGATCTATGTCCGGAGAAGGCTCACATTGGCCGGTCTAAGGGGTCCTGCTGCCCCCAAGCTTCCCCGCCTTTGAGAAGAGAAACATAACTCCGCTCCTCTGCTCCTCCGCTTCTCAACTCCTCTGCTCCTCCGCTATGGGCCCTGGTACTCCCGATCCTCCGAACTCAGGCGAATAGCGTGACGTGCTTCTGCTCTCCTATAAGCCCCTACACACTTCAAACACGGCTGTTATCACCCTGTTACTGCATTGCAATGACACCCATTTGCTTTTGATCTCAGTGTCTGCCACCGTAAGGAAAAAGCGGGGGGACGGGGGGGGTGACGGGAGACATAAGGGCATTCGTTCTGTATGTAATCAGAAGTTAATAGTGTTAACGGTTTGCGAGAAATTTTTAATGCTGGACAAAAACAGAAAATTAAAATGAAATAATTAAATAAATAGATAGAAAAATAAAATTAAAAACTAAAAAAAAAATTGCAAGGGGAATACAACATGTAATTAAGTTGGCCGTTCACAAGGAATCTCAGACATCAAACTGTTTTTAATTGAACATAAATAGTACACACAAATATACAAATGTACAAATAAACATGGCAAGGTAGAACTGAATGTCAATGAAACAACCAGGGATGAGGAAGCAACGGACATAAGGACATTTGTTCTGTATGTAATCAGAAGTTAATAGTGTTAACGGTTTGTGAGAAATTTACAGTGCTAGACAAAAAAAAGAAATTAAAAGGAAATAATTAAATCAATAGATAGACAAATAAAAAATTAAAACGAAAAAAAAATTGCAAGGGGAATATAACATGTAATTAAGTTGTTGTTTTTTTTTTTCCAAAAAAAAGGAATCTCAGACATGGGTAACTGTATATTTTTTAGTTTTTGGATTTTTCCATAAGTTTTAAGGATTTTTTTTTATAATTCAAAATCGTTTATGAAGAAATTAAAATTTGGGGAGCATTTTTGCATTCTGTTTTTGTGAATGAAGAACTTGGCCAGGCCTAAAAGAACATTGACATAGAGTTCATCTGTTATGTTGCTTATAAGTAAACCAAATGTGATATCATCTTTTGAGAGGGAAACTGGTGATGAGGGAATGAGAATGAGAAAAAATATATGGTCAGTGGTTTCAATGTTGTCTTCACAAAATGTACAAATATTATCTTCAAAAGTAAAGCGTACCCGCAATAATTCCTTAGATGGGTAGATGTCATTCATAATTTAGAAGTGGGTCTCTTCTTGCCTTGGGGGGTATGGGTAGAGTCAGACACATAGTTTGCAGCGTGGCAATCGATTCCTTATCAAATTTATTTCAAATATTATTTTTGTTTTGACGTCCAGGGAACAAGTTTCCTGTGAAACATGTCCTAATAAAGGAGTTGCTGCACTTTCCGTCCAGAATTGAGATTCCCTGGAGTGATAGTCGGGGTAACTGTGGTTGTACGGTTCGGTGCGTCATTATATTTTTGGTCAGGAATACAAATTGTCGAGGCAGTGCGTTTCGTGACTTTATCAACTCTAATATGGGAGGCTTAAATCTGTGTGTAGTACAGAACTGTTCATAGTCTAGACGACTGCCATTGTCATCCATCAAGTCAATTATTGACCATATACCTTTCTCAAAGCATTCCTTGTAAAACAGAGGTTTGTTGCCACGCAGTACATATCTATTGTTCCAAATTATTGTACTGTGTGGTGAGAAATTGTGTACATATATCATTTTCCAGTATAATAGTATTTGTTTATGGAACTCTGAAAATTGGACAGGAATCTTGTTGATATCCAAGTCAGAGATAAGTAGAAGACTTAGGCTGCCGACTATGTTGAATAAGTAGTTTGGAGTACAATACCAGAAAGAATGATGATGTTTGATCCAGGATTTCAACCAGTTCACCTTCAATGTCCCATTCAGGCAGTCCAACTCTATCACTTTCAGCCCTCCTTCACTTGTTTCTTTCACCATATGAGAGTTTTTTAGATGGTGTGGTCTGTTCCTCCAGATAAAGTTGAAATTTATTTGGTTAATAGATTTTATGAGTTGATTTGGAGCAGCATTGGAATACACTGGGTATATACATCTGGATAAACATTCCATTTTAGTCAAATATATCGGGCCTAATATTGATAAATCTCTTTGGAGCAATATATTCAATTTAGCTTTACTTTGATTCAGTTTAGATTCAATGTTCCTGGATTGATTTAACTTTTGGTCCTTAGATAGGAAAATGCTCAAGTATTTTATTTCTGATTTGATAGGAACATTACTGATTTCCTTTAGTGGTGAGTCATGCAGCTCAAGAAGTTTGCATTTCTTTAAGTTTAATGACAATCCTGAAGCCTTGGAGAATGTTTTAATTTTTTCAACGCTTATTGGGACTTGATGTTCATTTTTCAAAACTAAGGTTGTGTCATCTGCCAGCAGGCTAATAACAATTTCTGTCCCCGACATTATTTCTGTCCCACACATACACACACACACACACACACACACACACACACACACACACACACAGACACACACACACACACACACACACACACACACACACAGACACACTCACACACACCTTAATTCCACTCTTTTATATACGCATGTCTGGAGTTCCGGGAGCTCGTTCTCAACGTTCTGGGGATAATCATAGCTGTGCTGATAGCATTAGCCGAAACGCCCCCCCACACCACCACCACCCCACACACACACATTAGCTCCTCCATTCATTCACATGTACACGCCGGCTGCTCCGGGAGCTCCACGCCGACGTTTCGGGGATCGATGTCCGGAGAAGGTGCACCATTGCCGGTCCGCGGTGTCCTGTAGACCCCCCCCCCTCCATACACACATGCAATACGCCTTGAAACGCATCGCTCGCACCGGCGTCCTACTGCCCCTAAACTTCCCATCCTCTGCCATTGAGAAGAGAAACATTACCTCCGCTCCTCCATTCCTCCGCTTCTCCGCTCCACCGCTCCTCCGCTCCTCCGCGATGGGCCCTGGTACCCCCCCCCATCTAAACAAACTCTCACACATACACACACGAACACACTCACACAGACACAAAAACAAACACACACACACACACACACACACACCTTAACTCATCTTAGCTGTGCTAATAGCATTAGCCGAAACGCATCCACAACCAAACAAACATTAGCTCATCCACTCATTCACATGTGTGTGCCCAATGGTCCGGCAGCTCCAATCATACTACCGGGTGATCTATGTCCGGAGAATGCTCACATTAGCCCGTCTAAGGGGTTCTTCTGCCCCCAAGCTTCCCCGCCTCTGAGAGAAGAAACATTACCTCCGCTCCTCTGCTCCTCCGCTTCTCAGCTCCACCGCTCCTCCGCAATGGCCCTGGTACTCCTGAACTGCTGAACATCATTTAATCACGCTACAGGCCCTGGTACTCCCTTTCTCCGGGATTTAGGCATATTGTGGTCCATGCTTCCACTCTCCTCCGCTCCTCCGCGCCTCTGCTCCTCCGCTCCTCCGCTCCTCGGCTCCTCCGCTCCTCCGCTTCTCCGTTCTTCCGCTCATCCGCTCCGCCGCTCATCCGCTACTGGCGCTGGTACTCCTGAACTGCTGGACCTGGGTGAATCAGGCTCCAGGCCCTGGTACTCCCTCTCCGCGGGACTCAGGTGTATTGTCGGCCGGGCTTCCGCTCTCTTCCGCTTCTCCCCTCCTCCGCACCTCCGCTCCTCTGCTCATCTGCTCCTCCGCTCCCCCGCTCCAGGCCCTGGTACTCCCAATCCACGGGACTTAGGCGAATTGTCGGCCGGGCTTCCGCTCTCCTCCGCTCCTCCGCTCCTCCACTCCTCCGCTCCTCCGCTCCGGCCCTGGTACTCCTGAACTGCTGGACATAAGCGAAACAGGCTCCAGGCCCTGGTACTCCCTTTCCGCGGGACTAAGGCAAAAAGTGGGCCGGGCTTCCGCTCTCCTCCGCTCCTCCGCTCCTCCACTCATCCAACCCTCCGCTCGTCCGCTCCTCCGCACTTGGCCCTGGTACTCCTGAATTGTTGAACATCATTAAATCACGCTTCAGGCCCTGGTACTCCCTCTAAGCGGGACTCAGGCGAATTGTCGGCCGGATTCCGCTCTCCTCCGGTCCTCCGGTCCTCCGGTCCTCCGCTCCTCTGCTCCTCCGCTCCTCCGCTCCACCGCTCCGGCCCTGATACTCCTGAACTGCTGGACATAAGCGAATCAGGCTCCAGGCCCTGGTACTCCCTCTCCGCGGGACTAAGGCGAATTGTCGGCCGGGCTTCCGCTCTCCTCCGCTTCTCCGCTCCTCCGCTCCTCCGCTCCTCCGCTCCTCCGCTCTAGGCCCTGGTACTCCTGAACTGCTTGCCATAAGCGGATCAGGCTCCAGGCCCTGGTACTCCCAATCCGCGGGACTCAGGCGAAATGTGGGCCGGGCTTCCGCTCTCCTCCGCTCCTCCGCTCCGGCCCTGGTACTCCTGAACTGCTGGACATAAGCGAAACAGGCTCCAGGCCCTGGTACTCCCTTTCCGCGGGACTTAGGCGAATATTCGGCCGGGCTTCCGCTCACCTCCGCTCCTCCGCTCCTCCGCTCCTCCGCTCCTCCGCTCCTCCGCTCCTCCTCTCTGGGCCCTGGTACTCCTGAACTGCTTGCCATAGGCATATCAGGCTCCAGGCCCTGGTACTCCCAATCCGCGGGACTAAGGCAAAAAGTGGGCCGGGCTTCCGCTCTCCTCCGCTCCTCCGCTCCTCCACTCATCCAACCCTCCGCTCGTCCGCTCCTCCGCACCTGGCCCTGGTACTCCTGAATTGTTGAACATCATTAAATCACGCTTCAGGCCCTGGTACTCCCTCTAAGCGGGACTCAGGCGAATTGCCGGCCGGGCCTCCGCTCTCCTCCGCTCCTCCGCTCCTCCGCTCCAGCCCTGGTACTCCTGAACTGCTGGATATCATTAAATCACGCTTCTGGTCCTGGTACTCCCTTTCCGCGGGACTCAGGCGAATTGTCGGCCGGATTCCGCTCTCCTCCGGTCCTCCGGTCCTCCGGTCCTCCGGTCCTCCGGTCCTCCGCTCCCCCGCTCCTCCGTTCCGGCCCTGGTACTCCTGAACTGCTGGACATAAGCGAATCAGGCTCAAGGCCCTGGTACTCCTTCTCCGCGGGACTTAGGCGAATTGTCGGCCGGGCTTCCGCTCACCTCCGCTCCTCCGCTCATCCGGTCCTCCACTCATCCGCCCCTCCGCTCCTTCGCTCCTCCGCACCTGGCCCTGGTACACCTGCATTGCTGAACATCATTAAATCACGTTTATGGCCCTGGTACACCCTCTCCGCTGGAGTCAGGAGAATATTCGACCGGGCTTCCGCTCTCCTAAGCTCATCCGCTCATCCGCTCGTCAGCTCCTCCGCTGTGGGCCCTGGTACTCCGGAACCGCAGGACATAAGCTATTCAGGCTCCAGGCCCTGGTACTCCCTTTCCGCGGGACTCAGGCAAATTGTCGGCCGGATTCCGCTCTCCTCCGGTCCTCCGGTCCTCCGGTCCTCCGCTCCTCCGGTCCTCCGCTCCTCCGCTCCACCGCTCCGGCCCTGGTACTCCTGAACTGCTGGACATAAGCGAATCAGGCTCCAGGCCCTGGTACTCCCAATCCGCGGGACTAAGGCGAATTGTCGGCCGGGCTTCCGCTCTCCTCCGCTTCTCCGCTCCTCCGGTCCTCCGCTCCTCCGCTCCTCCGCTCTAGGCCCTGGTACTCCTGAACTGCTTGCCATAAGCGGATCAGGCTCCAGGCCCTGGTACTCCCAATCCGCGGGACTCAGGCGAAATGTGGGCCGGGCTTCCGCTCTCCTCCGCCCCTCCGCTCCTCCACTCCTCCGCTCCTCCGCTCCGGCCCTGGTACTCCTGAACTGCTGGACATAAGCGAAACAGGCTCCAGGCCCTGGTACTCCCTTTCCGCGGGACTTAGGCGAATATTCGGCTGGGCTTCCGCTCACCTCCGCTCCTCCGCTCCTCCGCTCCTCCGCTCCTCCGCTCCTCCTCTCTGGGCCCTGGTACTCCTGAACTGCTTGCCATAGGCATATCAGGCTCCAGGCCCTGGTACTCCCAATCCGCGGGACTAAGGCAAAAAGTGGGCCGGGCTTCCGCTCTCCTCCGCTCCTCCGCTCCTCCACTCATCCAACCCTCCGCTCGTCCGCTCCTCCGCACCTGGCCCTGGTACTCCTGAATTGTTGAACATCATTAAATCACGCTTCAGGCCCTGGTACTCCCTCTAAGCGGGACTCAGGCGAATTGCCGGCCGGGCCTCCGCTCTCCTCCGCTCCTCCGCTCCTCCGGTCCAGCCCTGGTACTCCTGAACTGCTGGATATCATTAAATCACGCTTCTGGTCCTGGTACTCCCTTTCCGCGGGACTCAGGCGAATTGTCGGCCGGATTCCGCTCTCCTCCGGTCCTCCGGTCCTCCGCTCCTCCGCTCATCCGCTCCTCCGCTCCTCCGCTCCTCCGCTCCACCGCTCCGGCCCTGGTACTCCTGAACTGCTGGACATAAGCGAATCAGGCTCCAGGCCCTGGTACTCCCTCTCCGCGGGACTAAGGCGAATTGTCGGCCGGGCTTCCGCTCTCCTCCGCTTCTCCACTCATCCGCTCCTCCGCTCCTCCGCTCCTCCGCTCTAGGCCCTGGTACTCATGAACTGCTTGCCATTAGCGAATCAGGCTCCAGGCCCTGGTACTCCCAATCCGCGGGACTCAGGCGAAATGTGGGCCGGGCTTCCGCTCTCTTCCGCTCCTCCGGTCCTCCACTCCTCCGCTCCTCCGCTCCGGCCCTGGTACTCCTGAACTGCTGGACATAAGCGAAACAGGCTCCAGGCCCTGGTACTCCCTTTCCGCGGGACTTAGGCGAATTGTTTGCCGGGCTACCGCTCTCCTCCGCTCCTCCGCTCTTCCGCTCCCCCGCTCCGGGCCCTGGTACTCCGGACCGCTTGACATAAGTGTATCAGGCTCCAAGCCCTGGTACTCCCAATCCGCGGGACATAGGGGAAATGTGGGCCGGCCTTCCGCTCTCCTCCGCTCCTCCGCTCCTCCGCTCATCCGCTCATCCGCTCATCCGCTCATCCGCTCATCCGCTCATCCGCTCCTGCGCTCCTCCGCTCCTCCGCTCCTGGCCCTGGTACTCCTGAACTGCTGGACATAAGCGACTCAGGTTCTAGGCCCTGGTACTCCTTCTCCGTGAGACTCAGGCGAATTGCCGGCCGGGCTTCCGCTCTCCTCAGCTCATCCGCTCATCCGCTCATCCGCTCATCCGCTCCTCCGCTCCTCCGCTCCTCCGCTCCTCCGCTCCACCGCTCCGGCCCTGGTACTCCTGAATTGCTGGACATAAGCGAATCAGGCTCCAGGCCCTGGTACTCCCTCTCCGCGGGACTAAGGCGAATTGTCGGCCGGGCTTCCGCTCTCCTCCGCTTCTCCGCTCCTCCGCTCCTCCGCTCCTCCGCTCTAGGCCCTGGTACTCCTGAACTGCTTGCCATAAGCGAATCAGGCTCCAGGCCCTGGTACTCCCAATCCGCGGGACTCAGGCGAAATGTGGGCCGGGCTTCCGCTCTCCTCCGCACGTCCACTCCTCCGCTCATCCGCCCCTCCGCTCCTCCGCTCCTCCGCTCCGCCGCTCTGGGCCCTGGCACTCCTGAACTCCTTGCCATAAGCGAATCAGGCTCCAGGCACTGGTACTCCCAATCCGCGGGACTCAGGCGAAATGTGGGCCGGTCTTCCGCTTTCCTCCCCACCTCCGCTCCTCCACTCATCCGCCCCTCCGCTCCTCCGCACCTGGGCCTGGTACTCCTGAATTGCTGAACATCAATAAATCACGCTTCTGGCCCTGGTACTCCCTCTCCGCTGGACTCAGGCGAATTGTCGGCCGGATTCCGCTCTCCTCCGCTCATCCGCTCCTCCGCTCCACCGCTTAAACGTTATTTTGCTCATCCGCTCCTCCGCTCCTCCGCTCCTGGCCCTGGTACTACTGAACTGCTGGACATAAGCGAATCAGGCTCCAGGACTTGGTACTCCCTCTCCGCGGGACTCAGGCGAATTGCCGACCGGGCTTCCGCTCACCTCAGCTCATCCGCTCCTCCGCTCCTCCGCTCCTCCGCTCCTGCGCTCCTCCGTTCCTCCGCTCCGGCCCTGGTACTCCTGAACTGCTGGACATAGCGAATCAGGCTCCTGGCCCTGGTACTCCCTCTCCGCGGGACTTAGGCGAATTGTTGGCCGGGCTTCCGCTCTCCTCCGCTCCTCCGCTCCTCCGCTCCTCCGCTCTGGGCCCGGTTCTCCTGAACTGCTTGCCATAAGCGAATCAGGCTCCAGGCCCTGGTACTCCCTTTCCGCGGGACTCAGGCGAGATGTCGGCCGGATTCCGCTCTCCTCCGCTCGTCCGCCCCTCCGCTCCACCGCTTAAACGTTCTTCTGCTCATCCGCTCCTCCGCTCCTCCGCTCCGGCCCTGGTACTCCCCCTAACTGCTGGACATAAGCGAATCAGGCTCCAGGACTTGGTACTCCCTCTCCGCGGGACTCAGGCGAATTGCCGACCGGGCTTCCGCTCACCTCAGCTCATCCGCTCCTCCGCTCCTCCGCTCCTCCGCTCCTCCGCTCCTGCGCTCCTCCGTTCCTCCGCTCCGGCCCTGGTACTCCTGAACTGCTGGACATAGCGAATCAGGCTCCAGGCCCTGGTACTCCCTCTCCGCGGGACTTTGGCGAATTGTTGGCCGGGTTTCCGCTCTCCTCCGCTCCTCCGCTCCTCCGCTCCTCCGCTCCTCCGCTCCTCCGCTCCTCCGCTCCTCCGCTCCTCCGCTCTGGGCTCGGTTCTCCTGAACTGCTTGCCATAAGCGAATCAGGCTCCAGGCCCTGGGACTCCCTTTCCGCGGGACTCAGGCGAGATGTCGGCCGGATTCCACTCTCCTCCGCTCATCCGCTCCTCCGCTCCACCGCTTAAACGTTCTTCTGCTCATCTGCTCCTCCGCTCCTCCGCTCGTGGCCCTGGTACTCCTGAACTGCTGGACATAAGCGAATCAGGTTCCAGGACCTGGTACTCCCTCTCCGCGGGACTCAGGCAAATTGCCGGCCGGGCTTCCGCTCTCCTCAGCTCATCCGCTTATCCACTCCTCCGCTCCTCCGCTCCTCCGCTCCTCCGTTTCTCCGCTCCGGCCCTGGTACTCCTGAACTGCTGGACATAGCGAATCAGGCTCCTGGCCCTGGTACTCCCTCTCCGCGGGACTTAGGCGAATTGTTGGCCGGGCTTCCGCTCTCCTCCGCTCCTCCGCTCCTCCGCTCCTCCGCTCCTCCGCTCTGGGCCCGGTTCTCCTGAACTGCTTGCCATAAGCGAATCAGGCTCCAGGCCCTGGTACTCCCTTTCCGCGGGACTCAGGCGAGATGTCGGCCGGATTCCGCTCTCCTCCGCTCGTCCGCGCCTCCGCTCCACCGCTTAAACGTTCTTCTGCTCATCCGCTCCTCCGCTCCTCCGCTCCGGCCCTGGTACTCCCCCTAACTGCTGGACATAAGCGAATCAGGCTCCAGGCCCTGGTACTCCCTCTCCGCTGGACTAAGGCGAATTGTCGGCCGGGCTTCCGCTCTCCTCCGCTCCTCCGCTCCTCCGCTCCTCCGCTCCTCCGCTCCGCCGCTCCGCCGCTCTGGGCCCTGGTACTCCTGAACTGCTTGCCATAAGCGAATCAGGCTCCAGGCCCTGGTACTCCCAATCCGCGGGACTCAGGCGAAATGTGGGCCGGTCTTCCGCTCTCCCCCCCACCTCCGCTCCTCCACTCATCCGCCCCTCCGCTCCTCCGCACCTCGGCCTGGTACTCCTGAATTGCTGAACATCATTAAATCACGCTTCTGGCCCTGGTACTCCCTTTCCGCGGGACTCAGGCGAATTGTCGGCCGGATTCCGCTCTCCTCCGCTCATCCGCTCCTCCGCTCCACCGCTTAAACGTTATTTTGCTCATCCGCTCCTCCGCTCCTCCGCTCCTGGCCCTGGTACTCCTGAACTGCTGGACATAAGCGAATCAGGCTCCAGGACCTGGTACTCCCTCTCCGCGGGACTAAGGCGAATTGCCGGCCGGGCTTCCGCTCTCCTCAGCTCATTCGCTTATCCGCTCCTCCGCTCCTCCGCTCCTCCGCTCCTCCGCTCCTCCGCTCCTCCGCTCCTCCGCTCCTTTGCTCCGGCCCTGGTACTCCTGAACTGCTGGACATAGCGAATCAGGCTCCAGGCCCTGGTACTCCCTCTCCGCGGGACTTAGGCGAATTGTTGGCCGGGTTTCCGCTCTCCTCCGCTCCTCCGCTCCTCCGCTCCTCCGCTCCTCCGCTCCTCCGCTCCTCCGCTCCTCCGCTCTGGGCTCGGTTCTCCTGAACTGCTTGCCATAAGCGAATCAGGCTCCAGGCCCTGGGACTCCCTTTCCGCGGGACTCAGGCGAGATGTCGGCCGGATTCCACTCTCCTCCGCTCATCCGCTCCTCCGCTCCACCGCTTAAACGTTCTTCTGCTCATCCGCTCCTCCGCTCCTCCGCTCCTGACCCTGGTACTCCTGAACTGCTGGACATAAGCGAATCAGGCTCCAGGCCCTGGTACCCCCTCTCCGCGGGACTCAGGCGAATTGTTGGCCGGGCTTCCGCTCTCCTCCGCTCCTCCGCTCCTCCGCTCCTCCGCTCCTCCGCTCCTCCGCTCCTCCGCTCCCCCGCTCCTCCGCTCCTCCGCTCCTCCTCTCTTCCGCTCCGGGCCCTTGAACTCCCGATATGCGGGACTTCGGTGAATTCCGGGCCAGTCTTCTGCTCTTCTGCTCTCCTCCCCCCCTCCGCTTCTTTGCTCCCCCGCTTTGGACCCTGGAAATCCCGAACCGGGCCGGGCTTCTGCTCTCTGCCTCTCCTCTGCTCATCCGCTCCAGGCCCTGGCACTCCCTGTCATCCAGTCATTCGCATGTGCGTGCCCGGAAGTCCGGGAGCTCCACTCAACCGTCCGGGGGATACGGGTAAGGGGTCCTGCTCCCCCCCCCTTGCCGCCTCTGAGAAGAGAAACATCTCCGCTCCTCCGCTCCTTCGCTTCTCAAGTCCTCCGCTCCTCCGCTGCGGAACCAGGTACTACCGATCCGCCAGACTCAGGTGAATTGCGGACAGGGCTTTTGCTGTCCTCCGCTCCTCCGCTTTGGGCCCTGGAACTCCCGAACCGCTGGACATAAGCGAATCACGGTCCGCGCTTCTGCCCTCCTCCGCTCCTCACCTCATCCGCTCCAGGCCCTGGTACTCCCAGTACGCGGGAACCCCCCCCCACCCACCAAAACAAACTCTCACACACACACACACACACACACACACACACACACACACACACACACACACACACACACACACCCATACACACACACACACACACACACACACACACACACACACACACACCTGAACTCATCATAGCTGTGCTAATAGCATTGGCCGAAACGTATCCACAACAAAACAAACATTAGCTCATCCACTCATTCACATATGTGTGTGCCCAGAGGTACGGGAGCTCCAGTCATACGTCCGGGTGATCTATGTCCGGAGAAGGCTCACATTGGCCGGTCTAAGGGGTCCTGCTGCCCCCAAGCTTCCCCGCCTTTGAGAAGAGAAACATAACTCCGCTCCTCCGCTTCTCAACTCCTCTGCTCCTCCGCTATGGGCCCTGGTGCCCCCGATCCTCCGAACTCAGGCGAATAGCGTGACGTGCTTCTGCTCTCCTATAAGCCCCTACACACTTCAAACACGGCTGTTATCACCCTGTTACTGCATTACAATGACACCCATTTGCTTTTGATCTCAGTGTCTGCCACCGTACGGAAAAAGCGGGGGGGGACGGGAGACATAAGGGCATTCGTTCTGCATGGAATCAGAAGTTAATAGTGTTAACGGTTCGCGAGAATTTTTTAATGCTAGACAAAAAAGAAAATTAAAAGGAAATAATTAAATAAATAGATAGAAAAATGAAATTAAAAACTAAAAAAAAAAATTATAAGGGGAATATAACATGTAATTAAGTTGGCCGTTCACAAGGAATCTCAGACATCAAACTGTTTTTAATTGAACATAAATAGTACACACAAATATACAAATGTACAAATAAACATGGCAAGGTAGAACTGAATGTCAATGAAACAACCAGGGATGAGGAAGCAACGGACATAAGGACATTTGTTCTGTATGTAATCAGAAGTTAATAGTGTTAACGGTTTGTGAGAAATTTACAGTGCTAGACAAAAAAAGAAATTAAAAGGAAATAATTAAATCAATAGATAGACAAATAAAAAATTAAAACGAAAAAAAAATTGCAAGGGGAATATAACATGTAATTAAGTTTTTTTTTTGTTTTTTGTTTTTTTTTTTTTCAAAAAAAAGGAATCTCAGACATGGGTAACTGTATATTTTTTAGTTTTTGGATTTTTCCATAAGTTTTAAGGATTTTTTTTTTATAATTCAAAATCGTTTATGAAGAAATTCAAATTTGGGGAACATTTTTGCATTCTGTTTTTGTGAATGAAGAACTTGGCCAGGCCTAAAAGAACATTGACACGGAGTTCATCTGTTATGTTGCTTATAAGTAAACCAAATGTGATATCATCTTTTGAGAGGGAAACTGGTGATGATGGAATGAGAATGAGAAAAAATATATGGTCAGTGGTTTCAATGTTGTCTTCACAAAATGTACAAATATTATCTTCAAAAGTAAAGTGTACCCTCAATAATTCCTTAGATGGGTAGATGTCATTCATAATTTAGAAGTGGGTTTCTTTGTGCCTTGGGGGGTATGGGTAGAGTCAGATACATAGTTCGCAGCGTGGCAATCGATTCCTTATCAAATTCATTTCAAATATTATTTTTGTTTTGACGTCCAGGGAATAAGTTTCCTGTGAAACATGTCCTAATAAAGGAGTTGGTGCACTTTCTGTCCGGAATTGAGATTCCCTGGAGTGATAGTCGGGGTAACTGTGGTTGTACGGTTTGGTGCGTCATTATATTTTTGGTCAGGAATACAAATTGTCGAGGCAGTGCGTTTCGTAACTTTATCAACTCTAATATGGGAGGCTTAAATCTGTGTGTAGTACAGAACTGTTCATAGTCTAGACGACTGCCATTGTCATCCATCAAGTCAATTATTGACCATATACCTTTCTCAAAGCATTCCTTGTAAAACAGAGGTTTGTTGCCATGCAGTACATATCGATTGTTCCAAATTATTGTACTGTGTGGTGAGAAATTGTGTACATATATCATTTTCCAGTATAATAGTATTTGTTTATGGAACTCTGAAAATTGGACAGGAATCTTGTTGATATCCAAGTCAGAGATAAGTAGAAGACTTAGGCTGCCGACTATGTTGAATAAGTAGTTTGGAGTACAATACCAGAAAAAATGATGATGTTTGATCCAGGATTTCAACCAGTTCACCTTCAATGTCCCATTCAGGCAGTCCAACTCTATCACTTTCAGCCCTCCGTCACTTGTTTCTTTCCCCATATGTGATTTTTTTAGATGGTGTGGTTTGTTCCTCCAGATAAAGTTGAAATTTATTTGGTTAATAGATTTTATGAGTTGATTTGGAGCAGCATTGGAATACACTGGGTATATACATCTGGATAAACATTCCATTTTAGTCAAATATATCGGGCCTAATATTGATAAATCTCTTTGGAGCCATATATTCAATTTAGCTTTACTTTGATTCAGTTTAGATTCAATGTTCCTGGACTGATTTAACTTTTGGTCCTTAGATAGGAAAATGCTCAAGTATTTTATTTCTGATTTGATAGGAACATTGCTGATTTCCTTTAGTGGTGAGTCATGCAGCTCAAGAAGTTTGCATTTCTTTAAGTTTAATGACAATCCTGAAGCCTTGTAGAATGTTTTAATTTTTTCAACGCTTATTGGGACTTGATGTTCATTTTTCAAAACTAAGGTTGTGTCATCTGCCAGCAGGCTAATAACAATTTCTGTCCCCGACATTATTTCTGTCCCACACATACACACACACACACACACACACACACACACACACACACACACACACACACACACACACACACACACACACACACACACACACACACACTCACACACACCTTAATTCCACTCTTTTATATACGCATGTCTGGAGTTCCGGGAGCTCGTTCTCAACGTTCTGGGGATAATCATAGCTGTGCTGATAGCATTAGCCGAAACGCCCCCCCCCCCCCCCCCCACACACACCACCACCACCACCACCCCACACACATTAGCTCCTCCATTCATTCACATGTACACGCCGGCTGCTCCGGGAGCTCCACGCCGACGTTTCGGTGATCGATGTCCGGAGAAGGTGCACCATTGCCGGTCTGCGGTGTCCTGTAGACCCCCCCCCATACACACATGCAATACGCCTTGAAACGCATCGCTCGCACCGACGCGGGGAATCCTTTTCCCTACTTCCACAACAACGGCGAGAATCGCGTTGCGTCGGCCGCCGTGAGGAAGGGGGGGGGCGGCATTAAGGGGGGGGGAGAGAGAGACATGGAGATTTTCTCAGCCTCTCATTCTTTTTTTTTTTTTTTTGAATTGAACATAAATAGTACACACAACTATACAAATGTACAAATAAACATGGCAAGGTAGAACTGAATGTGAATGAAACAACCAGGCATGAGGAAGCAAAGGACATAAGGACATTCGTTCTGTATGGAATCAGAAGTTAATAGTGTTAACGGTTTGTGAGAAATTTACAGTGCTAGACAAAAAAAGAAATTAAAATGAAATAATTAAATCAATAGATAGACTAATAAAAAATTAAAACGAAAAAAAGATTGCAAGGGGAGTACAACATGTAATTAAGTTGGCGACTCACAAGGAATCTCAGATATCAAACTGTATATTTTTTGTTGATTATATATAAACATATACAAAACAAACATATATTGTTTGTTGTTGTTTATTTTTGGGATATGTTGAGGAATATTTGTTGGAAAGGAGTCACAATCGCTTTTTGACAATGTCGAAGTGTATAGGTGGCGATAGAATTTAAAGATTTCTGTGGAAATTATAGCCTCATCTGTAATTTCCTTGTTATGAAGACGGTCTTCCGCTTTGCTCCGCTCCTCCGCTCCTCCGCTCCTCCGCTCCTCCGCTGCGGAACCAGGTACTACCGATCCGCCAGACTCAGGTGAATTGCGGACAGGGCTTTTGCTGTCCTCCGCTTCTCCGCTTTGGGCCCTGGAACTCCCGAACCGCTGGACATAAGCGAATCACGGTCCGGGCTTCTGCCCTCCTCCGCTCCTCACCTCATCCGCTCCAGGCCCTGGTACTCCCTGTCCGCGGGAACACCCCCCCCCACCCCCACCCACCAAAACAAACTCTCACACACAGATAAACACACGCACACACACACACACACACACACACACACACACACACACACACACACACACACACACAGACAAACACACAAACACACACACACACACCTGAACTCATCATAGCTGTGCTAATAGCATTGGCCAAAACGTATCCACAACAAAACAAACATTAGCTCATCCACTCATTCACATACGTGTGTGCCTAGAGGTACGGGAGCTCCAGTCATACGTCCGGGTGATCTATGTCCGAAGAAGGCTCACATTGGCCGGTCTAAGGGGTTCTTCTGCCCCCAAGCTTCCCCGCCTCTGAGAGGAGAAAAATTACCTCCGCTTCTCAGCTCCACCGCTCCTCCTGTATGGGCTCTGGTACTCCCCCCCCCCACCTAAACAAACTCTCACACATACACACACAAACACACTCACACACACACAAAAACACACAAACACACACACACACACACACACATACACACACACCTTAACTCATCATAGCTGTGCTAATAGCATTAGCCGAAACGCATCCACAACCAAACAAACATTAGCTCATCCACTCATTCACATGTGTGTGCCAAATGGTCCGAGAGCTCCAATCATACGTCCGGGGGATCTATGTCCGGAGTATGCTCACATTAGCCAGTCTAAGGGGTTCTTCTGCCCCCAAACTTCCCCGCCTCTGAGAGGAGAAACATTACCTCCGCTCCTCCGCTTCTCAGCTCCATCGCTCCTCCGCTTTGGGCCCTGGAATTCCCGAACCGCTGGACATAAGCGAATCACGGGCCAGGCTTCTGCCCTCCTCCGCTCCTCAGCTCATCTGCTCGAGGCCCCGGTACTCCCTGTCCGCAACCCCCCCCCACCTAAACAAATTCACACTCACACACACGCACACACACACACACACAGACACACACACACACACACACACACAAACACACCTTAACTCATCATAGCTGTGCTAATAGCATTAGCCGAAACGCATCCACAACCAAACTGTTGCGTTTAAGTTCGCAGCTTCTTCGTTTTCCATGTTTCGGAAGGAATTCACAAGTTTGCCTTGTTTGAATCGTCTTTTATTTTCTTCTTCACAGCTCCGGGAATCAACATCGGTTAGCCATGGGACATGTACAGTACAGAGTGAGGGAAAAATTCCCGCCAGCACCGCTATACCAAAAAAAAAACACTGACGTAGAAGTTAACGTCAAGTTAGCTGAACAGTCGCGAAAAACTAAAACAAGTCCCAAACCTTGTCATAAAGTGCCATGCATTTCCTGAGAGTAGATACAAATACAACATATGTATACTAGAATGTAAACTCAAATAAAACTAATGAGATCACCTATTTCAACACCCCCTCTTGATCTCAACATCCAAAAAAAAACTTTGGACATTTGAATTTCCAAAGAACCACTTTTTGAATTTTTCTATTGTTACCTTTGTCATGAGTTTGTCAAGATGTCTGCCAACATGTCCTCTGATGGACAATAGATAAGATTTATTTAACCCTCACTGAGTGCTTCACGAATGAAATGATATTTTACATCAATGTGTTTTGACCTTTGTCTGTTTACAGGATTCTTACTCAGTGCGATGGCCCCCTGATTGTCTCCGTAGATTGTTGTGCAACTGTACATTTTGTTGTCCATACCGTTTAACAGTTGAGACAGGTACATGTTTTCTTGTGCGGTGGTGGCTCGGCCGATGTATTCAGCCTCACATGTTGACAGGGCCACTGTGGGCTGTTTCCTTGACTTCCATGCAATGGCTGGGCCTTGTTTTGTTAAACTGAAACAGTAGCCTGTAGTGCTACGTCTGTCTTCTACAGATGATGCCCAGTCTGAATCACTGTAAGCTATCAGGTTCAAATCCTCCTTATTTGTCTTGAAACTTAGTTCATAATCAGCTGTCCCCTTCAAAAACCTCAGCACATGTTTTGGAGCTACTAAGTTTTTTACTTTTGCCATTGCCAGATTCTGTGATAGTTTGCTCACTATCCAGCTGATATCAGGTCTGGTGCAAGTCATGGCATAAATAAGACTGCCTACAATCTCACGATATTCTTTGGGGTCGACAGGTTCACTTTGCTCATTTTCATCAGCTACAGGGATGCCCTCTAATTTTTGCTCACTTGGAGTAGATCTTGCTTTACATTCTGACATTCCAAATCTCTCTAGCATTTTTAGGATGTACTTTGTCTGGTTCATTTTGATTTCATCCCCCTTTTGTTCAAATTGTATGCCCAAAAAATATGATAGTTTCCCCAGGTCTTTCATGTTGAACTTGAATTTCATGTTCTGTTTAAATGTGCTGAGTGCATCATTGCTGCTTGCTGCAATAATTAAATCATCTACCCAAATTATTACAATGATTGTGTCACCATTTTCCGTCTGTTTTCTGTACACACAGTGGTCAGAGAGATTTCTCACAAAGTTGTCCTGTTCTAAATGGTCATTAAGGAGTTCATACCAGTTTCTTCCTGATTGTTTCAGGCCATAAAGAGATTTCTTTAATCTATACACTAGTTTCTCTCCTGTTTCTGACATCATTTCAAACCCTTCTGGTTGTTCCAAGAAAATCTCCTCATGTATAGGAGCATGTAAATATGCCGTCTTAACATCCATTTGATGGACAATGAGGTTATTTTGTACGGCTATCTGCATTAGTGCCCGCACTGATGTAATGTTAGCTGTCGGTGCAAAAGTTCCATAGTAGTCTATGGCTTCTGTTTGATTGTAACCCTTAGCTACATATCTGGCCTTAAATATTTGTCCTCCTTCAGCATTTTCTTTAAGGGCAAATACCCATTTTCCTCCAATTACTTTTCTCCCTTCAGGTAAAGTTGTCAGTTCAAATGTGTCATTCTGTTTAATCGAGTCAATCTCTTCCCTCATGGCACAATTCCACCCGGGTGCCAGTGGTGACTTCAGTGCTTCACTATAATTCTGTGGGACTCCGCACACAGTCCTGTAACAGTAATCAATAGTTGTATGATTTTTATCATATTTAATATAGTCTGTCTGATCATCCTCTAAATACCTTGGAACGACCCTTTTTCGTCTAGGATAGCGACTGGTTTGATTATATCTGGGTTTTATGTCTGACCTCGTCTCTTTTTCATTTTGGACATTTTCTGCTGTTTCTTCGTCATGTGACACATCTGCGTTAGTACTCTCATCCTCATTTTGTATATGGTTGTCTGTTTTATTTTCACTTTGTGACACAGCAATACTGGTTTCATCTGTAGATTCTGTGCCTTCATATCCCTGGATTTCTGTCTCATAATCATCAGTTTGTGTTTGTTGTTCAATTCTTCCCTTTTTGATCAATTTCACCAGTCTCTGTTTTGCCACTTTTTCTGTAAGTGGATTATAGACCAGGTATGAAGGGCTTTTCTTACTGTATCCCACAAATATTCCTCTTTCACATCTGGGAT
The DNA here is from genome assembly GCF_037954325.1 of Fistularia commersonii. Lineage (NCBI taxonomy): Eukaryota > Metazoa > Chordata > Actinopteri > Syngnathiformes > Fistulariidae > Fistularia > Fistularia commersonii. The sequence goes on from NW_028234026.1 coordinate 271,714, forward strand.
CTAATTTCTTAGTGTCATGTTTGTATGCAGAACACTCAGTTCCGAATATCCACATTTTTGAGAGATTTGGCTTTCTCCCTGTTAACATGAAGTATGGGGTATTTTCGAGTCTGTCATTGTAGCATCTATTTCGAATATGGGCAGCGGTCTGGACAGCATAAGGCCACAAAACCTTTGGTAATCCTTTTTCTATTAGCATACACCTTGCCATTTCAAAAAGGGTCCTCCATTATCTTTCTGCTGTCCCATTTTGATGGGGAGAGTATGGGGATGATGTTTCATGTCTTATGCCTTTCTCCCTTAGAAGAGATTGAAAAGCATTTCCTGTGAATTCAGTCCCGTTGTCTGACCTGATACATTTGACACGACCATACGCTGCACTGTCAGCAAGGAACTTCTCTGTTGCTAATGTAGCTTCACTCTTGTATTTGAGAAAATATACAAATACTGCCCCTGAATAATCATCTGTGAATGAAATTACATACTTATGCCCTTCTTGACCAGCTGGTTCAATCGGGCCTGATAAGTCAGCGTGTACCATTTTTAGGGGTGCATCAGCTTTTGCATCAGCTTGCCTGTTTCTGCTATTTGTGAATTTTCCCTCTGTGCATACGTTACAGTCTACCTTGGTCTGACCTGTAATCTTCATACCCTCGACTAAGTTTGGTCATTTTAATACATCTTTTACATTGCGGTGTCTCATAATCTCATGCCATGTTTTGACATCACAAGTTCAGTTTACTTTATCCCTGGACATCATGTCATTTACTGTATCATCATAAAGTTGTTGATAATTTACCGTTCTTATGTAGTAGAGTCTGTCACATTCCTCAATGCTGAAAATTGTTCCTTCTTTGGTTATGAATCTGTTCTCTCCTTCTTTGAATATCACGCTGGCTCCATCAGCTGTGGCTGCCTTCACCGATATGAAGTCCTGAGGATATGATGGGATGAATAAGGCTCCCCTTAAGGTTACCAGGACAGGTTTTCCTTCAATGTCCTGGAGTAACACTTCTGCATCACCTCTTTTTAGTGCCACTTTGTTTCTTCTGGTCCCGTCTGCTAGCTCCATGTAATGTTTGTTTGGGTTGAAAAACTCATCAAATCTTGTGAATTTGTCTTCTTGTGTTATGATGTGTGATGTAGCGCCACAGTCTACCATCAGTCCATTTTTTCTGATATTTTCCGGAGGGACTTTTTGACTGACCTTGAATACAAAAGTTTGCTCATCTTCCTTATCTTTGTCTTGGATGTCTGTGTTTTGTTTGACCGAGTCTTCTTTGGGCTTGGATTTTCTTCTGCATGTCTCATCGGTGTGGGTTGCGCTTCTGTGATAGCTGCACCATTTTGGCCCTGATTTTTGGTGACAAGCTTTTGACATATGGCCACGGTTTCCACATCCATAGCAGATCACGGTTGACATGTCCACTTTCATGACATTGTCTGATTTGGTTTTGCTGTCAAACTTTTCAGTCTCTTCATAACTTCTTAGTTTACTCTTGAACTGAATAAACGTCATTTCTTCACTGCTCTGACTTACATGAATGACGAAGGGCTTGTATGGTTCTGGAAGCCCTTTCATAACCATAGCGATCATCAGCTCATCACTTATCACCTGTTTTGTGTTTCTCGGAGCGGTGACTGCCTTTTCTGCTCTGATAATGTAATCTGTTATTGTTTCGTCGGGTTCCTTCTTGAGTGAGCATAGTTCGCTGTACAGGGAAATAATTCTGGGCTTACCCTGGCTGGCATAATGATCCCGTAATATTTTCAAAGCTTTTCGACCGTCATCTGCGGCTTCCCTCATTACCAATGATAGACTTTTATCATCGAGGAACTGGATAAGCTCAGCGTAGCATTCTGCATTTTTACCTGGGTCGGGCTCAACAGTTGAAAGAATTGTCTCTTTCAAACCTTCAAGTCGCATGTGTCCCAGAAACTTTACTTCCCAAAGCTCGTAGTTGTTTTCGTCTCCATCGGCAACCAAACGTTGCCATCTTCCTCCTTTTGTTCGTAGCCTGGGCCCATAACCTGTTGCGTTTAAGTTTGCAGCTTCTTCGTTTTCCATGTTTCGGAAGGAATTCACAAGTTTGCCTTGTTTGAATCGTCTTTTATTTTCTTCTTCACAGCTCCGGGAATCAACATCGGTTAGCCATGGGACATGTACAGTACAGAGTGAGGGAAAATTCCCGCCAGCAGCGCTATACCAAAAAAGAAAACACTGACGTAGAAGTTAACGTCAAGTTAGCTGAACAGTCGCGAAAAACTAAAACAAGTCCCAAACCTTGTCATAAAGTGCCATACATTTCCTGAGAGTATATACAAATACCACATATGTATACTAGAATGTAAACTCAAATAAAACTAATGAGATCACCGATCTCAAATCAAACAAACATTAGCTCATCCACTCATGCACATGTGTGTGCCCAATGGTCCGGGAGCTCGAATCATCCGTCCGGGGGACCTATGTCCTAGAGAAGGCTCACATTGGCCAGTCTAAGGCGCCCTGCTGCCCCCAAACTTCCCCTCCTCTGCGTTTGAGAAGAGAAACATTACCTCCGCTCCTCCGCTCCTCTGCTTCTCCGCTTCACCGTTCCTCCGCTATGGGCCTTGTTAACCCTAACCCTAACCCTAACCCTAACCCTAACCCCCTGTCCGCGGCCCCCCCCCACCTAAACAAACTGTCACACACATATACACAAACGCACACACACACACACAAACACACACACACACACACACACAAGAACACACAAACACACAAAAACACACACACACACACACCTTAAGTCATCATAGCTGTGCTGATAGCATTAGCCGAAACGCATCCACAACCAAACAAACATTAGCTCATCCACTCATTCACATGTATGTGCCCAGAGGTCTGGGAGCTCCGGGCATACGTCCGGGGCATCTATGTTCGGAGAAGGCACACATTGGCCGGTCTAAGGGATCCTGCTGCCCCCAAGCTTCCCCGCCTTTGAGAAGAGAAATATAATATCGCTCCTCTGCTCCTCCGCTTCTCAACACCTCCGCTCCTCCGCTATGGGCCCTGGTACTCCTGATCCTGCGAACTCAGGAGAATTGCGTGACGTGCTTCTGCTCTCCTCCACTCCTCCGCTTCTCCACTCCTCCGCCTTTCCGCTTTGGGCCCTGGAACTCCCGAACCGCTGGATATAAGGGAATCACGGGCCGGGCTTCTGCCCTGCTCTGCTCCTCAGCTCATCCGCTCGAGGCCTTGGTACTCCCTGTCCGCAACCCCCCCCACCTAAACAAACTCTCACACACACACACAGACACACACACACACCCAAACACACACACACATACACACAGACCTTAACTGATCATAGCTGTGCTAATAGCATTAGCCGAAACGCATCCACAACCAAACAAACATTAGCTCATCCACTCATTCACATGTGTGTGCCCAATGGTCCGGCAGCTCCAATCATACGACCGGAGGATCTATGTCTGGAGAATGCTCACATTAGCCCATCTAAGGGGTTCTGCTACCCCCAAGCTTCCCTGCCTCTGAGAGAATAAACATCACCTCCGCTCCTCCGCTTCTCAGCTCCACTGCTCCTCTGCTTTGGGCCCTGGAATTCCCGAACCGCTGGACATAAGCGAATCACGGGCCGAGCTTCTGCCTTCCTCCGCTCCTCAGCTCATCCGCTCTTGGCCCTGGTACTCCCTGTCCGCGACACCCCCCCCCACCAAAAGAGCCTCTCACACACACACACACACACAAAGACACTCACACACACACACAGACACACACATACACACATACACACACTTTAAGTCTTCATAGCTGTGCTAATAGCATTAGCCAAAACGCATCCACAACCAAACAAACATTAGCTCATCCACTCATTCACATGTGTGTGCCCTGGTACTCCCTGTCCGCGACCCCCCCCCACCAAAAGAAACTATCACACACATACACAAAGACACTCACACACACACACACACAGACACGCATACACACCTTAAGTCATCATAGCTGTGCTAAAAGCATTAGCCGAAACGCATCCACAACCACAAACACTAGCTCATCCACTCATTCACATGTATGTGCCCAGAGGTCTGGGAGCTTCGGTCATACGTCTGGGGGAGCTATCTCCAGAGAAGGCTCACAGTGGCCGGTCTAAGGCGTCCTACTGCACCCAAACTTCCCATCCTCTGCCTTTGAGAAGAGAAACATTACCTCCGCTCCTCCATTCCTCCGCTTCTCCGCTCCACCGCTCCTCCGCGATGGGCCCTGGTACCCCCCCCCCCACCTAAACAAACTCTCACACATACACACACGAACAAACTCACACAGACACAAAAACAAACAAACACACACACACACACACACACACACACACACACACACACACACACACCTTAACTCATCATAGCTGTGCTAATAGCATTAGCCGAGACGCATCCACAACCAAACAAACATTAGCTCATCCACTCATTCACATGTGTGTGCCCAGTGGTCCGGGAGCTCCAATCATACGTTCGGGGGATCTATGTCCGGAGAATGCTCACGTTAGCCCGTCTAAGGGGTTCTGCTGCCCCCAAGCTGCTCCGCCTCTGAGAGAAGAAACATTACCTTCGCTCCTCTGCTCCTCCGCTTCTCAGCTCCACCGCTCCTCCGCTATGGGCCCTGGTACTCCCCCCCCCCCCCCCAACTAAACAAACTCTCACACAAAATCACTCACACACACACAAAAACACACAAACACACAAACACACATACACACACACCTTAACTCATCATAGCTGTGCTAATAGCATTAGCCGAAACGCATCCGCAACCAAACAAACATTCGCTCATACACTCATTCACATGTGTGTGCCCAATGGTAGTCCCTGTCCGCGACCCCCCCCCCCACCAAAAGAGCCTCTCACACACACACACACACACAAAGACACACACACAGACACAAACATACACACATACACACACCTTAAGTCTTCATAGCTGTGCTAATAGCTTTAGCCGAAACGCATCCACAACCAAACAAACATTAGCTCATCCACTCATTCACATGTGTGCGCCCTGGTACTCCGTGTCCGCCCCCCCCCCCCCCCCCACCAAAACAAACTATCACACACATACACAAAGACACTCACACACACACACACACTGACACACATACACACATTAAGTCATCATAGCTGTGCTAACAGCATTAGCCGAAACGCATCCACAACCAAACAAACATTAGCTCATCCACTCATTCACATGTGTGCGCCCTGCTACTCCGTGTCCGCGACCCCCCCCCCCCACCAAAACAAACTATCACACACATACACAAAGACACTCACACACACACACACTGACACACATACACACATTAAGTCATCATAGCTGTGCTAATAGCATTAGCCGAAACGCAGCCACATCCAAACAAACATTAGCTCATCAACTCATTCACATGTATGTGCCCAATGGTCCGCTTCTCCGCTCCACCGCTCCTCCGCTATAGGCCCTGGTACTCCTGATCCGCCGGACTCAGGAGAATTATGGGACGTGCTTCTGCCCTCCATCCGCTTCACAGCTCATCCGCTCCAGGCCCAGCTACCCCCTGTCCGCGCCCCCCCCCACCTAAACAAACTGTCACACACATATACACAAACGCACAAACAAACACACACACACACACACACAAGAACACACAAACAAAGAAACACACAAACACACACACACACAAACACCTTAAGTCATCATAGCTGTGCTAATAGCATTAGCCGAAACGCATCCACTACCAAACAAACATTAGCTCATCCACTCATTCACATGTGTGTGCCCAATGGTCCGGGAGCTCCAATCATACATCCGGGGGATCTATATCTGGAGAAGGTTCACAGTGGCCGGTCTAAGGCGTCCTACTGCACCCAAACTTCCCATCCTCTGCCTTTGAGAAGAGAAAAATTACCTCCGCTCCTCCATTCCTCCCACACATACACACACACCTTAACTCATCATAGCTGTGCAAATAGCATTAGCCGAAACGCATCAACAACCAAACAAACATTAGCTCATCCACTCATTCATATGTGTGTGCCCAGGTACTCCCTGTCCGCGACCCCCCCCCACCAAAAGAAACTATCACACACATACACAAAGACACTCACACACACACACACACAGACACACATACACACCTTAAGTCATCATAGCTGTGCTAAAAGCATTAGCCGAAACGCATCCACAACCACACAAACATTAGCTTATCCACTCATTCACATGTATGTGACCAGAGGTCTGGGAGCTCCGGTCATACGTCTGGGGGAGCTATCTCCAGAGAAGGCTCACATTAGGCCGTCTAAGGGGTTCTTCTGCCCCCAAGCTTCCCCGCCTCTGAGAGAAGAAACATTACCTCCGCTCCTCTGCTCCTCCGCTTCTCAGCTCCACCGCTCCTCCGCTATTGGCCCTGGTACCCCCCCCCCCACCTAAACACACTCACACACACACAAAAACACACAAACACACACAAAGACACTCACACACACACACACACACACACACACACACACACACACACACAAACGCACCTTAACTCATCATAGCTGTGCTAATAGCATTAGCCGAAACGCATCCACAACCAAACAAACATTAGCTCATCCACTCATTCACATGTGTGTGCCCAGTGGTCCGGGAGCTCCAATCATACGTTCGGGGGATCTATTTCCGGAGAATGCTCACATTAGCCCGTCTAAGGGGTTCTGCTGCCCCCAAGCTGCTCCGCCTCTGAGAGAAGAAACATTACCACCGCTCCTCTGCTCCTCCGCTTCTCAGCTCCACCGCTCCTCCGCTATGGGCCCTGGTACTCCCCCCCCCCACCCCCCCCCTACCTAAACAAACTCTCACACAAAATCACTCACACACACACAAAAACACACAAACACACAAACACACATACACACACACCTTAACTCATCATAGCTGTGCTAATAGCATTAGCCGAAACGCATCCACAACCAAACAAACATTCGCTCATCCACTCATTCACATGTGTGTGCCCAATGGTACTCCCTGTCCGCGACCCCCCCCCCACCAAAAGAGCCTATCACACACACACACACAAACAAAGACACTCACACACACACAGACACAGCCATACACACACCTTAAGTCTTCATAGCTGTGCTAATAGCTTTAGCCGAAACGCATCCACAACCAAACAAACATTAGCTCATCCACTCATTCACATGTGCTCGCTCTGGTACTCCGTGTCCGCCCCCCCACCAAAACAAACTATCACACACATACACAAAAACACTCACACACACACACACACTGACACACATACACACATTAAGTCAGCATAGCTGTGCTAATAGCATTAGCCGAAACGCATCCACAACCAAACAAACATTAGCTCATCCACTCATTCACATGTATGTGCCCAGAGGTCTGGGAGCTCCGGTCATACGTCTGGGGGAGCTATCTCCAGAGAAGACTCACATTAGGCCGTCTAAGGGGTTCTTCTGCCCCCAAGCTTCCCCACCTCTGAGAGAAGAAACATTACCTCCGCTCCTCTGCTCCTCCGCTTCTCAGCTCTACCGCTCCTCCGCTATTGGCCCTGGTACCCCCCCCCCCACCTAAACACACTTACACACACACAAAAACACATAAACACACACACGCGCACACACACACACACACACACACACACACACACACACACACACACACACACACACACACACACACACAAACACACCTTAACTCATCATAGCTGTGCTAATAGCATTAGCCGAAACGCATCCACTACCAAACAAACATTAGCTCATCCACTCATTCACATGTGTGTGCCCAATGGTCCGGGAGCTCCAATCATACATCCGGGGGATCTATATCTGGAGAAGGCTCACAGTGGCCGGTCTAAGGCGTCCTACTGCACCCAAAATGCCTTTGAGAAGAGAAACATTACCTCCGCTCCTCCATTCCTCCGCTTCTCCGCTCCACCGCTCCTCCGCGATGGGCCCTGGTACCCCCCGCCCCACCTAAACAAACTCTCACACATACACACACGAACACACTCACAAAGACACAAAAACAAACAAACACACACACACACACACACACACACACACCTTAACTCATCATAGCTGTGCTAATAGCATTAGCCGAAACACATCCACAACCAAACAAACATTAGCTCATCCACTCATTCCAATGTGTGTGCCCAGTGGTCCGGGAGCTCCAATCATACGTTCGGGGGATCTATGTCCGGAGAATGCTCACATTAGCCCGTCTAAGGGGTTCTGCTGCCCCCAAGCTGCTCCGCCTCTGAGAGAAGAAACATTACCTTCGCTCCTCTGCTCCTCCGCTTCTCAGCTCCACCGCTCCTCCGCTATGGGCCCTGGTACTCCCCCCCCCCCCACCTAAACAAACTCTCACACAAAATCACTCACACACACACAAAAACACACAAACACACAAACACACATACACACACACCTTAACTCATCATAGCTGTGCTAATAGCATTAGCCGAAACGCATCCACAACCAAACAAACATTCGCTCATCCACTCATTCACATGTGTGTGCCCAATGGTACTCCCTGTCCGCGACCCTCCCCCCCCCACCAAAAGAGCCTCTCTCACACACACACACACACAAAGACACTCACACACACACAGACACACACATACACACATACACACACCTTAAGTCTTCATAGCTGTGCTAATAGCTTTAGCCGAAACGCATCCACAACCAAACAAACATTAGCTCATCCACTCATTCACATGTGTGCGCCCTGGTACTCCGTGTCCCCCCCCCCCACCAAAACAAATTGTCACACACATACATAAAGACACTCACACACACACACACACTGACACACATACACACATTAAGTCAGCATAGCTGTGCTAATAGCATTAGCCGAAACGCATCCACAACCAAACAAACATTAGCTCATCTACTCATTCACATGTGTGCGCCCTGGTAGTCCGTGTCCGCGACCGCCCCCCCCCCCCCCCCCCCCACCAAAACAAACTATCACACACATACACAAAGACACTCACACACACACACACACACTGACACACATACACACATTAAGTCATCATAGTTGTGCTAATAGCATTAGCCGAAACGCATCCACAACCAAACAAACATTAGCTCATCAACTCATTCACATGTGTGTGCCCAATGGTCCGCTTCTCCGCTCCACCGCTCCTCCGCTATAGGCCCTGGTACTCCCGATCCGCCGGACTCAGGAGAATTATGGGACGTGCTTCTGCGCTCCATCTGCTTCACAGCTCATCCGCTCCAGGCCCAGCTACCCCCTGTCCGCGCCCCCCCCCCCCCCCCACCTAAACAAACTGTCACACACATATACACAAACGCACACACAAACACACACACACACACACACACACACAAGAACACACAAACACACAAACACACACACACACACCTTAAGTCATCATAGCTGTGCTAATAGCTCCCAAGCTTCCCCGCCTCTGAGAGGAGAAACAATACCTCCGCTACTCCGCTCCTCCGCTTCTCAGCTCCACCGCTCCTCCGCTATGGGCCCTGGTACCCCCCCCCCCCACCTAAACACACTCACACACACACAAAAACACACGCGCACACACACGCGCGCACACACACACACACACACACACAAACACACCTTAACTCATCATAGCTTTGCTAATAGCATTAGCCGAAATGCATCCACTACCAAACAAACATTAGCTCATCCACTCATTCACATGTGTGTGCCCAATGGTCCGGGAGCTCCAATCATACGTCCGGGGGATCTATATCTGGAGAAGGCTCACAGTGGCCGGTCTAAGGCGTCCTACTGCACCCAAACTTCACATCCTCTGCCTTTAAGAAGAGAAAAATTACCTCCACTCCTCCATTCCTCCGCTTCTCCGCTCCACCGCTCCTCCGCGAAGGGCCCTGGTACCCCCCCCCCCACCTAAACAAACTCTCACACATACACACACGAACACACGAACACAGACACAAAAAAAACAAACACACTCACACACACACATACACACACACACACACACACACACACCTTAATTCATCATAGATGTGCTAATAGCATTAGCCGAAACGCATCCACAACCAAACAAACATTAGCTCATCCACTCATTCACATGTGTGCTCCCAATGGTAATCCCTGTCCGCGACCCCCCCCTCCCCCACCAAAAGAGCCTTTCAAACACACAAACACACACACACACACACACAAAGACACACACACACACAGACACACATACACACCTTAAGTCATCATAGCTGTGCTAAAAGCATTAGCCGAAACGCATCCACAACCACACAAACATTAGCTCATCCACTCATTCACATGTATGTGCCCAGAGGTCTGGGAGCTCCGGTCATACGTCTGGGGGAGCTATCTCCAGAGAAGGCTCACATTAGGCCGTCTAAGGGGTTCTTCTGCCCCCAAGCTTCCCCGCCTCTGAGAGAAGAAACATTACCTCCGCTCCTATGCTCCTCCGCTTCTCCGCTTCTCAGCTCCACCGCTCCTCCGCTATTGGCCCTGGTACCCCCCCCCACCTAAACACACACACACACACACATACACACACACTCACACACACACACACACACCTTAACTCATCATAGCTGTGCTAATAGCATTAGCCGAAATGCATCCACTACCAAACAAACATTAGCTCATCCACTCATTCACATGTGTGTGCCCAATGGTCCGGGAGCTCCAATCATACATCCGGGGATCTATATCTGGAGAAGGCTCACAGTGGCCGGTCTAAGGCGTCCTA
>NW_028234026.1:292500-320000 GCF_037954325.1 Fistularia commersonii
CAATCTTTTTTCGTTTTAATTTTTTATTTGTCTATCTATTGATTTAATTATTTCCTTTTAATTTCTTTTTTTGTCTAGCATTGTAAATTTCTCACAAACCGTTAACACTATTAACTTCTGATTACATACAGAACGAATGTCCTTGTTGCGTTTCAGTTTGCAGCTTCTTCGTTTTCCATGTTTCGGAAGGAATTCACAAGTTTGCCTTGTTTGAATCGTCTTTTATTTTCTTCTTCACAGCTCCGGGAATCAACATCGGTTAGCCATGGGACATGTACAGTACAGAGTGAGGGAAAAATTCCCGCCAGCACTGCTATACCAAAAAAAAAACACTGACGTAGAAGTTAACGTCAAGTTAGCTGAACAGTCGCGAAAAACTAAAACAAGTCCCAAACCTTGTCATAAAGTGCCATGCATTTCCTGAGAGTAGATACAAATACAACATATGTATACTAGAATGTAAACTCAAATAAAACTAATGAGATCACCTATCTCAACACCCCCTCTTGATCTCAACATCCAAAAAAAAAAAACTTTGGACATTTTAATTTCCAAAGAACCACTTTTTGAATTTTTCTATTTTTACCTTTGTCATGGGTTTTGTCAAGATGTCTGCCAACATGTCCTCTGATGGACAATAGATAAGATTTATTTTACCCTCACTGAGTGCTTCACGAATGAAATGATATTTTACATCAATTTGTTTTGACCTTTGTCTGTCTACAGGATTCTTACTCAGTGCGATGGCCCCCTGATTGTCTCCGTAGATTGTTGTGCAACTGTACATTTTGTTGTCCATACCGTTTAACAGTTGAGACAGGTACATGTTTTCTTGTGCGGTGGTGGCTCGGCCGATGTATTCAGCCTCACATGTTGACAGGGCCACTGTGGGCTGTTTCCTTGACTTCCATGCAATGGCTGGGCCTTGTTTTGTTAAACTGAAACAGTAGCCTGTAGTGCTACGTCTGTCTTCTACAGATGATGCCCAGTCTGAATCACTGTAAGCTATCAGGTTCAAATCCTCCTTATTTTTCTTGAAACTTAGTTCATAATCAGCTGTCCCCTTCAAATACCTCAGAACATGTTTTGCAGCTACTAAGTTTTCTACTTTTGGCATTGCCAGATTCAGTGATAGATTGCTCACTATCCAGCTGATATCAGGTCTGGTGCAAGTCATGGCATAAATAAGACTGCCTACAATCTCACGATATTCTTTGGGGTCGACAGGTTCACTTTGCTCATTTTCATCAGCTACAGGGATGCCTTCTAATTTTTGCTCACTTGGAGTAGATCTTGCTTTACATTCTGACATTCCAACTCTCTCTAGCATTTTTAGGATGTACTTTGTCTGGTTCATTTTGATTTCATCCCCCTTTTGTTCAAATTGTATGCCCAAAAAATATGATAGTTTCCCCAGGTCTTTCATGTTGAACTTGAATTTCATGTTCTGTTTAAATGTGCTGAGTGCATCATTGCTGCTTGCTGCAATAATTCAATCTTCTTCTTCTTCTTTCGGCTTTTCCCGTCAGGGGTCGCCACAGCGAGTCAACCTTCTCCATCTAACCCTATTCTCTGTATCTTCCTCTCTCACACCAGCTACCTTCATATCCTCTCTCACTACGTCCATAAATCTTCTCTTTGGTCTTCCTCGAGACCTATTGCCTGGCAGCTCCATTTCCAGCATCCGTCTACCAATATATTCACTATCTCTTCTCTGTACATGGCCGAACCATCTCAGTCTGGCTTCTCTGACCTTCTCTCCAAAACATCAAACATGTGCCGTCCCTCTGATAGACTCATTCCTGATCCTATCCATCCTGGTCACTCCCAAAGAGAACCTCAACATCTTCATCTCTGCAACCTCTAGTTCTGTCTGCTGTCTTTTGGTCATTGGAACAGTTTCTAGTCCAAACATCATCGCTGGTCTCACCACTGTCTTGTACACCTTTCCTTTTATTCTGGCCGATAGTCTTCTATCACATAGTACCCCTGACACTTTTCTCCAGCCATTCCAACCTGCTTGGACCCGTCTCTTCACCTCTTTTACGCACTCTCCGTTGCTCTGGACTGTTGACCCTAAGTACCTGAAATCCTCCAGCTTCTTGATCTCCACTCCCTGTAGCCTCACCGCTCCACCCGAGTTCCTCTCGTTCACACACATATATTCTGTCTTGCTGTGACTAACTTTCATTCCTCTCCTTTCCAGAGCATACCTCCACCTCTCTAGATTTTCCTCTACCTGTTGTCTGCTCTCACTACAGATCACAATGTCATCCGCAAACATCATGGTCCATGGGGATTCCTGTCTAACCTCATCTGTCAGCCTACCCATCACCATTGCGAACAAGAAGGGGCTCAGAGCTGATCCCTGATGGAGTCCCACCTCCACCTTGAACTTCTCGGTTACCCCTACAGCACACCGTACCAGTGTCTCACAGCTGGCATACATGTCCTGCACCAGTCTAACATACTTCTCTGCCACTCCAGACTTCCTCATACAATACCAGAGCTCCTCTCTTGGCACCCTGTCATATGCTTTTTCTAGGTCTACGAAAACGCAATGCAGCTCCCTCTGGCCTTCTCTGTACTTTTCTATTAGCATTCTCAACGCAAATACTGCATCTGTAGTACTCTTCCTAGGCATGAAGCCATACTGCTGTTCACAAATGCTGACTTCTGCTCTCAGTCTAGTTTCCACTACTCTTTCCCATAACTTCATTGTATGGCTCATCAACTGTATCCCTCTGTAGTTGCCACAATTCTGCACATCCCCTTTATTCTTAAAAATAGGCACCATCACACTTTGTCTCCATTCTTCAGGCATCTTCTCACTCTCTAAGATCCTGTTGAATAATCTAGTCAGAAAATCTACCGCTGCCTCTCCTAGACACTTCCACACCTCCACAGGTATATCATCAGGACCAACTGCTTTTCCACTCTTCATCCTCTTCAATGCCTTCCTCACTTCACTTTTACTCATTTTTGCTACTTTGTGGTCTACAATAATCACCTCTTCTACCCTTGCCTCTCTTTCATTTTCCACATTCATCAGCTCTTCAAAGTACTCTTTCCATCTTCCTGTCACTCTTCTAGCATCTGTCAATACATTTCCCTCTCTGTCCTTTATCACCCGGACCTGCTGTACATCCTTTCCATCTTTATCTCTCTGTTTCGCCAACTTGTATAGATCATTTTCAGCCTCCTTACTATCCAACCGAGCATACAAGTCATCATAAGCCCTTTGTTTTGCCTTTGCTACCTCTATCTTTACCTTTCGCCGCATCTCCCTGAACTCCTGTCTGTTCTCTTCAGTCCTCTCAGTATCCCACTTCTTCTTCGCTAACCATTTTCTCTGTATACACTCCTGCACTTCCTCATTCCACCACCAAGTCTCCTTATCTACTTTCCTTCCAGATGACACACCAAGTACTCTTCTACCTGTCTCCCTGATCACACTAGCTGTTGTTGTCCAATCATCTGGAAGCTCTCCCTGACCACCCAGACCCTTTCTCAACTCCTCCCTGAAAACCATGCAACACTCTGCTGCAATAATTAAATCATCTACCCAAAGCAAATCTTCTCCACGGCTCTAAACTCGTTCGTCGCCGCTACTTGGGGATCACCGGATGGCTTTCTCCCTCCGCTTCCTTACATTTTATGTCCGCTAGATGGCGGCATCCGACTGTGCACAGCGCTTGGAGCTCCAGCAGGTGATCTGGCTGCTGCGTATGAGAGGAATAAACGAGTGGGGCCGTGAGTGCAATAAATCCCCCTCCACTTCTTACATGGATGTTATCACCCTGTTACTGTATTTTAACGATACCGCTGTGTTTTCCACCTCAATGTTAAGCCGATTTTTAAACATTAAAAACCAAATTGCTCGATTCAGTGACACCGAGGCCCTGAGTGGAGGACTTATGGAGTTGACTCCTCCGCTTATTCATAAGTGCATGTCTGGTGCTCCCGGAGCTTCACGCCGACGTCACGGGGATCCGTGTCCGAAGAAGGTGCACCTTGGCCGGTCTGCGGGGTCCTGTTGACCGGAAGCTGAGACTGGCCCTTCGAAATAACACGGAAAATAATTGAGAGCATATTTCTCAGTTGACAACGCCCCCACTTGCTCTCATATTATTGGTATCTTTGCCCATTTACATCAAAATAAAATACTCATGACCCAAACAACAACTTTGAAAAATTCAACAACTTAAACTGCGATGCAGGCTTTGTCATAACATCTGCCGGCATCTCTCGTGTTGGACAATACTGTAGGGCTACCTTTCCACATATTTTCTTTGTGACATCTTAACACACTCTTCTGACTGACATATTTTCGGGGTATTGATTTTGATCACTTTGCCCAAGTCCTTCATTTTAAATCTAGCTGTAAGCATGATTTTCACCTCTTTCATTACTTCCTCACCACTCGCAGCTATGATTAAATCATCTACCCATATTATGATGATGACTTTGTCATTTTGGTTTTCTTTGACATAGACACAATGATCTGCTTCATTCTGAATGAAGTCGTTGTCAATCAAGTAAGAATGGAGCATCAGATTCCAATGACGACCTGCCAAATTTTCCTGAACTGATTTCTGCATGAACACCCTCACACTTGTCATATTTGCTGTTGGAGAAAATGTTTCCTCAAAATCCGTGCCATACTTTTGACTGTAGCCCTTAGCAAAATAACGAGCTTTATATTTGTTTGTGCCAACTTCATTTCTTTTTAGCGCATACACCCACCCCCCCACCCCCACTGCACACTTGCCTTGGGGTAGCTGTGTTAGGGTCAAAGTGTTGTTCTCTCTCAATGACTCCATCTCGTCGTCCATAGATTTCATCCACTTGTCAGCATTGAGGGAACTCCTTGCCTCTTTAAATGTCTGTGGGACACCATACGCCAGTCTATAACAGTAGTCAATGTTAGTGAACACTTGGTCATCGTCAATAGCACTAGTCACATAACCATTAAAGTAACTGGGCTTCTTTTTGGTTCTAGTTGATCGTCTCACATTGTCTGCACTGCTTGGCTGTGTCACACGGTCAGATACGGGGCTGCCCATTTCCAAGGTGTACAAAGGTGTACAAGACAGTGGTGAGACCAGCGATGATGTATGGACTAGAAACTGTAGAAGAAGAAGAAGAAGAAGAAGAAGAAGAAGAAGAAGGAGAAGAAGAAGAAGTTAGAAAGAGAGGGTGGGGGGGAAGCAAACCTTCTCCACGGCTCTAAACTCGTTCGTCGCCGCTACTCGGGGAACACCGGATGGCTTTCTCCCTCCGCTTCCTTACATTTTATGTCCGCTAGATGGCGGCATCCGACTGTGCACAGCGCTTGGAGCTCCAGCAGGTGATCTGGCCGCTGTGTATGAGAGGAATAAACGAGTGGGGCCGTGAGTGCAATAAATCCCCCTCCACTTCTTACATGGATGTTATCACCCTGTTACTGTATTTTAACGATACCGCTGTTTTTTCGACCTCAATGTTAAGCCGATTTTTAAACATTAAAAAACCAGATTGCTCGATTCAGTGACACCGAGGCCGTGAGTGGAGGACTTATGGAATCGACTCCTCCGCTTATTCATATGTGCATGTCTGGTGCTCCCGGAGCTTCACGCCGACGTCACGGGGATCCGTGTCCGAAGAAGGTGCACCTTGGCCGGTCTGCGGGGTCCTGTTGACTGGGAAGTTGAGACTGGCCCTTGGAAATAAAACGGAAAATAATTGAGAGCATATTTCTCAGTTAACAACGCCCCCACTTGCTCTCATATTATTGGTATCTTTGCCCATTTACATCAAAATAAAATACTCATGACCCAAACAACAACTTTGAAAAATTCAACAACTTAAACTGTGATGCAGGCTTTGTCATAACATGTGCCGGCATCTCTTGTGTTGGAAAATACTGTAGGGCTACCTTTCCACATATTTTCTTTGTGACATATTAACACACTCTTCTGACTGACATATTTTCTGGGTATTGATTTTGATCACTTTGCCCATGTCCTTCATTTTAAATCTAGCTGTAAGCATGATTTTCACCTCTTTCATTACTTCCTCATCACTCGCAGCTATGATTAAATCATCTACCCATATTATGATGATGACCTTGTCATTTTGGTTTTCTTTGACATAAACACAATGATCTGCTTCATTCTGAATAAAGTCATTGTCAATCAAGTAAGAATGGAGCATCAGATCCCAATGACGACCGACCTGTTCAGGGACGTATAGTGACTTTTTAAGTTTACACACCAGCTTCTGTTTTGTATTTGTCACTTCATACCCTTCTGGTTGTTCTACACAGAGCTCACAATCTATGGGTGCATGAAGATAGGCTGTCTTTACATCCATTTGGTGTAAGAACAAATTTTCCGGAACTGATTTCTGCATAAACACCCTCACACTTGTCATATTTGCTGTTGGAGAAAATGTTTCCTCGAAATCCGTGCCATACTTTTGACTGTAGCCCTTAGCAACATACCAAGCTTTATATTTGTTTGTGCCATCTTCATTTCTTTTTAGCGCTTACGCCCCCCACCCCCCACCCCCACCCCCACTGCACACTTGCCTTGGGGTAGCTGTGTTAGGGTCAAAGTGTTGTTCTCTCTCAATGACTCCATCTCGTCGTCCATAGATTTCATCCACTTGTCAGCATTGAGGGAACTCCTTGCCTCTTTAAATGTCTGTGGGACACCATACGCCAGTCTATAACAGTAGTCAATGTTAGTGAACACTTGGTCATCGTCAATAGCACTAGTCACATAACCATTAAAGTAACTGGGCTTCTTTTTGGTTCTAGTTGATCGTCTCACATTGTCTGCACTGCTTGGCTGTGTCACACGGTCAGATACGGGGCTGCCCATTTCCAAGGTGTACAAACGTGTACAAGACAGTGGTGAGACCAGCGATGATGTATGGACTAGAAACTGTAGAAGAAGAAGAAGAAGAAGAAGAAGAAGAAGAAGAAGAAGAAGAAGAAGAAGAAGAAGAAGAAGAAGAAGTTAGAAAGAGAGGGTGGGGGGGAAGCTAACCTTCTCCACGGCTCTAAACTCGTTCGTCGCCGCTACTCGGGGAACACCGGATGGCTTTCTCCCTCCGCTTCCTTACATTTTATGTCCGCTAGATGGCGGCATCCGACTGTGCACAGCGCTTGGAGCTCCAGCAGGTGATCTGGCCGCTGTGTATGAGAGGAATAAACGAGTGGGGCCGTGAGTGCAATAAATCCCCCTCCACTTCTTACATGGATGTTATCACCCTGTTACTGTATTTTAACGATACCGCTGTTTTTTCGACCTCAATGTTAAGCAGATTTTTAAACATTAAAAAACCAGATTGCTCGATTCAGTGACACCGAGGCCGTGAGTGGAGGACTTATGGAATCGACTCCTCCGCTTATTCATATGTGCATGTCTGGTGCTCCCGGAGCTTCACGCCGACGTCACAGGGATCCGTGTCCGAAGAAGGTGCACCTTGGCCGGTCTGCGGGGTCCTGTTGACTGGGAAGTTGAGACTGGCCCTTGGAAATAAAACGGAAAATAATTGAGAGCATATTTCTCAGTTAACAACGCCCCCACTTGCTCTCATATTATTGGTATCTTTGCCCATTTACATCAAAATAAAATACTCATGACCCAAACAACAACTTTGAAAAATTCAACAACTTAAACTGTGATGCAGGCTTTGTCATAACATGTGCCGGCATCTCTTGTGTTGGAAAATACTGTAGGGCTACCTTTCCACATATTTTCTTTGTGACATATTAACACACTCTTCTGACTGACATATTTTCTGGGTATTGATTTTGATCACTTTGCCCATGTCCTTCATTTTAAATCTAGCTGTAAGCATGATTTTCACCTCTTTCATTACTTCCTCATCACTCGCAGCTATGATTAAATCATCTACCCATATTATGATGATGACCTTGTCATTTTGGTTTTCTTTGACATAAACACAATGATCTGCTTCATTCTGAATAAAGTCATTGTCAATCAAGTAAGAATGGAGCATCAGATCCCAATGACGACCGACCTGTTCAGGGACGTATAGTGACTTTTTAAGTTTACACACCAGCTTCTGTTTTGTATTTGTCACTTCATACCCTTCTGGTTGTTCTACACAGAGCTCACAATCTATGGGTGCATGAAGATAGGCTGTCTTTACATCCATTTGGTGTAAGAACAAATTTTCCGGAACTGATTTCTGCATAAACACTCTCACACTTGTCATATTTGCTGTTGGAGAAAATGTTTCCTCGAAATCCGTGCCATACTTTTGACTGTAGCCCTTAGCAACATAACGAGCTTTATATTTGTTTGTGCCATCTTCATTTCTTTTTAGCGCTTTCGCCCCCCCACCCCCACTGCACACTTGCCTTGGGGTAGCTGTGTTAGGGTAAAAGTGTTCTTCTCTCTCAATGACTCCATCTCTTCGTCCATAGATTTCATCCACTTGTCAGCATTGAGGGAACTCCTTGCCTCTTTAAATGTCTAACTGATCATAATCATCATCATCATCATCATCATCATCATCATCATCATCATCATCATCATCATCATCATCATCATCATCATCATCATCATCATCCTGGTCTGAGCTCATCTCTGTCTGGGTTTGTTGCTCTGGAGATGGGTTCGACACAAATTTTAGCAGTCTGTTTTAGTACTCTTTCACTATTTGGATAATATACAAAATAAGCTGGACTATTTTTGGCATATCCAATGAAAACTCCCTTCTCACCTCTTGAGTCAAGTTTCTTTTTGTTGTGCTTGTATGCATAGCACACAGCACCAAACTTTTGCATTTGTGACACATTTGGTTTCTTTCCCGTCAAGCCGAAACGCCCCCCCCCCCCCCACCACCACCACACACACATTAGCTCCTCCATTCATTCACATGTACACGCCGGCTGCTCCGGGAGCTCCACGCCGACGTTTCGGTGATCGATGTCCGCAGAAGGTGCACCATTGCCGGTCTGCGGTGTCCTGTAGACCCCCCCCCCCCTCCATACACACATGCAATACGCCTTGAAACGCATCGCTCGCACCGACGCGGGGAATCCCTTACCCTACTTCCACAACAACGGCGAGAATCGCGTTGCGTCGGAAGGGGGGGGGGGGGCATTAAGGGGGGGAGAGAGAGAGGCATGGAGATTTTCTCAGCCTCTCATTCTTTTTTTTTTTTTTTAATTGAACATAGATAGTACACACAACTATACAAATGTACAAATAAACATGGCAAGGTAGCACTGAATGTCAATGAAACAACCAGGCATGAGGAAGCAAAGGACATAAGGACATTCGTTCTGTATGGAATCAGAAGTTAATAGTGTTAACGGTTTGTGAGAAATTTACAATGCTAGACAAAAAAAGAAATTAAAATGAAATAATTAAATCAATAGATTGACTAATAAAAAATTAAAACGAAAAAAAGATTGCAAGGGGAGTACAACATGTAATTAAGTTGGCGACTCACAAGGAATCTCAGATATCAAACTGTATATTTTTTGTTGATTATATATAGATATATACAAAACAAACATATATTGTTTGTTGTTGTTTATTTTTGGGATATATTGAGGAATATTTGTTGGAAAGGAGTCACAATCGCTTTTTGACAATGTCGAAGTGTATAGGTAGCGATAGAATTTAAAGATTTCTGTGGAAATTATAGCCTCATCTGTAATTTCCTTGTTGTTAAGACGGGCTTCCGCTTTGCTCCGCTCCTCCGCTCCTCCGCGCCTCCGCTGCGGAACCAGGTACTACCGATCCGCCGGACTCAGGTGAATTGCGGACAGGGCTTTTGCTGTCCTCCGCTTCTCCGCTTTTGGCCCTGGAACTCCCGAACCGCTGGACATAGGCGAATCACGGTCTGGGGTTCTGCCCTCCTCCGCTCCTCACCTCATCCGCTCCAGGCCCTGGTACTCCCTGTCCGCGGGAACCCCCCCCCCCCCCCCCCCACCACCACCACCACCACCAAAACAAACTCTCACACACAGATAAACACACGCACACACACACACACACAGACACACACACACCAACACACACACAAACACACACACACACACACACACACACACACCTGAACTCATCATAGCTGTGCTAATAGCATTGGCCAAAACGTATCCACAACAAAAGAAACATTAGCTCATCCACTCATTCACATATGTGTGTGCCCAGAGGTACGGGAGCTCCAGTCATACGTCCGGGTGATCTATGTCCGGAGAAGGCTCACATTGGCCGGTCTAAGGGGTTCTTCTGCCCCCAAGCTTCCCCGCCTCTGAGAGGAGAAACATTACCTCCGCTCCTCCGCTTCTCAGCTCATCCGCTTGAGGCCCCGGTACTCCCTGTCCGCGACCCCCCCCCACCTAAACAAATTCACACTCACACACACGCACACACACACACACACAGACACACACACACACAAACACACCTTAACTCATCATAGCTGTGCTAATAGCATTAGCCGAAACGCATCCACAACCAAACTGTTGCATTTAAGTTCGCAGCTTCTTCGTTTTCCATGTTTCGGAAGGAATTCACAAGTTTGCCTTGTTTGAATCGTCTTTTATTTTCTTCTTCACAGCTCCGGGAATCAACATCGGTTAGCCATGGGACATGTACAGTACAGAGTGAGGGAAAAATTCCCGCCAGCACCGCTATACCAAAAAAAAAACACTGACGTAGAAGTCAACGTCAAGTTAGCTGAACAGTCGCGAAAAACTAAAACAAGTCCCAAACTTTGTCATAAAGTGCCATGCATTTCCTGAGAGTAGATACAAATACAACATATGTATACTAGAATGTAAACTCAAATAAAACTAATGAGATCACCTATCTCAACACCCCCTCTTGATCTCAACATCCAAAAAAAAACTTTGGACATTTTAATTTCCAAAGAACCACTTTTTGAATTTTTCTATTTTTACCTTTGTCATGAGTTTTGTCGAGATGTCTGCCAACATGTCCTCTGATGGACAATAGATAAGATTTATTTAACCCTCACTGAGTGCTTCACGAATGAAATGATATTTTACATCAATGTGTTTTGACCTTTGTCTGTTTACAGGATTCTTACTCAGTGCGATGGCCCCCTGATTGTCTCCGTAGATTGTTGTGCAACTGTACATTTTGTTGTCCATACCGTTTAACAGTTGAGACAGGTACATGTTTTCTTGTGCGGTGGTGGCTCGGCCGATGTATTCAGCCTCACATGTTGACAGGGCCACTGTGGGCTGTTTCCTTGACTTCCATGCAATGGCTGGGCCTTGTTTTGTTAAACTGAAACAGTAGCCTGTAGTGCTACGTCTGTCTTCTACAGATGATGCCCAGTCTGAATCACTGTAAGCTATCAGGTTCAAATCCTCCTTATTTGTCTTGAAACTTAGTTCATAATCAGCTGTCCCCTTCAAATACCTCAGAACATGTTTTGCAGCTACTAAGTTTTCTACTTTTGGCATTGCCAGATTCTGTGATAGTTTGCTCACTATCCAGCTGATATCAGGTCTGGTGCAAGTCATGGCATAAATAAGACTGCCTACAATCTCACGATATTCTTTGGGGTCGACAGGTTCACTTTGCTCATTTTCATCAGCTACAGGGATGCCCTCTAATTTTTGCTCACTTGGAGTAGATCTTGCTTTACATTCTGACATTCCAAATCTCTCTAGCATTTTTAGGATGTACTTTGTCTGGTTCATTTTGATTTCATCCCCCTTTTGTTCAAATTGTATGCCCAAAAAATATGATAGTTTCCCCAGGTCTTTCATGTTGAACTTGAATTTCATGTTCTGTTTAAATGTGCTGAGTGCATCATTGCTGCTTGCGGCAATAATTAAATCATCTACCCAAATTATTACAATGATTGTGTCACCATTTTCCGTCTGTTTTCTGTACACACAGTGGTCAGAGAGATTTCTCACAAAGTTGTCCTGTTCTAAATGGTCATTAAGGAGTTCATACCAGTTTCTTCCTGATTGTTTCAGGCCATAAAGAGATTTCTTTAATCTATACACTAGTTTCTCTCCTGTTTCTGACATCATTTCAAACCCTTCTGGTTGTTCCAAGAAAATCTCCTCATGTATAGGAGCATGTAAATATGCCGTCTTAACATCCATTTGATGGACAATGAGGTTATTTTGTACAGCTATCTGCATTAGTGCCCGCACTGATGTAATGTTAGCTGTCGGTGCAAAAGTTTCATAGTAGTCTATGCCTTCTGTTTGATTGTAACCCTTAGCTACATATCTCGCCTTAAATATTTGTCCTCCTTCAGCATTTTCTTTAAGGGCAAATACCCATTTTCCTCCAATTACTTTTCT
The DNA here is from genome assembly GCF_037954325.1 of Fistularia commersonii. Taxonomy (NCBI): domain Eukaryota; kingdom Metazoa; phylum Chordata; class Actinopteri; order Syngnathiformes; family Fistulariidae; genus Fistularia; species Fistularia commersonii. Next base: position 304,829 of record NW_028234026.1, read on the forward strand.
CCCTTCAGGTAAAGTTGTCAGTTCAAATGTGTCATTCTGTTTAAGCGAGTCAATCTCTTCCCTCATGGCACAATTCCACCCGGGTGCCAGTGGTGACTTCAGTGCTTCACTATAATTCTGTGGGACTCCGCACACAGTCCTGTAACAGTAATCAATAGTTGTATGATTTTTATCATTGTTAATATAGTCTGTCTGATAATCCTCTAAATACCTTGGAACGACCCTTTTTCGTCTAGGATAGCGACTGGTTTGATTATATCTGGGTTTTATGTCTGACCTCGTCTCTTTTTCATTTTGGACATTTTCTGCTGTTTCTTCGTCATGTGACACATCTGCGTTAGTACTCTCATCCTCATTTTGTATATGGTTGTCTGTTTTATTTTCACTTTGTGACACATCTATACTGGTTTCATCTGTAGATTCTGTGTCTTCATATCCCTGGATTTCTGTCTCAAAATCATCAGTTTGTGTTTGTTGTTCAATTCTTCCCTTTTTGATCAATTTCACCAGTCTCTGTTTTGACACTTTTTCTGTAAGTGGATTATAGACCAGGTATGAAGGGCTTTTCTTACTGTATCCCACAAATATTCCTCTTTCACATCTGGGATCCAATTTCTTAGTGTCATGTTTGTATGCATAACACTCAGTTCCGAATATCCACATTTTTGAAAGATTTGGCTTTCTCCCTGTTAACATGAAGTATGGGGTATTTTTGTGTCTGTCATTGTAACATCTATTTCGAATATGGGCAGCGGTCTGGACAGCATAAGGCCACAAAACCTTTGGTAATCCTTTTTCTATTAGCATACACCTTGCCATTTCAAAAAGGGTCCTCCATTGTCTTTCTGCTGTCCCATTTTGATGGGGAGAGTATGGGGATGATGTTTCATGTCTTATGCCTTTCTCCCTTAGAAGAGATTGAAAAGCATTTCCTGTGTATTCAGTCCTGTTGTCTGACCTGATACATTTGACACGACCATACGCTGCGCTGTCAGCAAGGAACTTCTCTGTTGCTAATGTAGCTTCACTCTTGTATTTGAGAAAATATACAAATACTGCCCCTGAATAATCATCTGTGAATGAAATGACATACTTATGCCCTTCTTGACCAGCTGGTTCAATCGGGCCTGATAAGTCAGTGTGTACCATTTTTAGGGGTGCATCAGCTTTTGCATCAGCTTGCCTGTTTCTGCTATTTGTGAATTTTCCCTCCGTGCATACGTTACAGTCTACGTTACAGTCTACCTTGGTCTGACCTGTAATCTTCATACCCTCTACTAAGTTTGGTAATTTTAATACATCTTTTACATTGCAGTGTCCCATAATCTCATGCCATGTTTTGACATCACAAGTTAAGTTTACTCTATCTCTGGACATCATGTCATTTACTGTATCATCATAAAGTTGTTGATAATTTACCGTTCTTATGTAGTAGAGTCTGTCACATTCCTCAATGCTGAAAATTTTTCCTTCTTTGGTTATGAGTCTGTTCTCTCCTTCTTTGAATATCACGCTGGCTCCATCAGCTGTGGCTGCCTTCACCGATATGAAGTCCTGAGGATATGATGGGATGAATAAGGCTCCCCTTAAGGTTACCAGGACAGGTTTTCCTTCAATGTCCTGGAGTAACACTTCTGCATCACCTCTTTTTAGTGCCACTTTGTTTCTTCTGGTCCCGTCTGCTAGCTCCATGTAATGTTTGTTTGGGTTGAAAAACTCATCAAATCTTATGAATTTGTCTTCTTGTGTTATGATGTGTGATGTAGCGCCACAGTCTACCATCAGTCCATTTTTTCTGATATTTTCCGGAGGGACTTTTTGACTGACCTTGAATACAAAAGTTTGCTCATCTTCCTTATCTTTGTCTTGGATGTCTGTGTTTTGTTTGACCGAGTCTTCTTTGGGCTTGGATTTTCTTCTGCATGTCTCATCGGTGTGGGTTGTGCTTCTGTGATAGCTGCACCATTTTGGCCCTGATTTTTGGTGACAAGCTTTTGCCATATGGCCACGGTTTCCACATCCATAGCAGATCACCGTTGACATGTCCACTTTCATTACATTGTCTGATTTGGTTTTGCTGTCAAACTTTTCAGTCTCTTCATAACTTCTTAGTTTACTCTTGAACTGAATAAACGTCATTTCTTCACTGCTCTGAGTTACGTGAATGACGAAGGGCTTGTACGGTTCTGGAAGCCCTTTCATAACCATAGCGATCATCAGCTCATCACTTATCACCTGTTTTGTGTTTCTCAGAGCGGTGACTGCCTTTTCTGCTCTGATCATGTAATCTGTTATTGTTTCGTCGGGTTCCTTCTTGAGTGAGCATAGTTCGCTGTACAGGGAAATAATTCTGGGCTTACCCTGGCTGGCGTAATGATCCCGTAATATTTTCAAAGCTTTTCGACCGTCATCTGCGGCTTCCCTCATTACCAATGATAGACTTTTATCATCGAGGAACTGGATAAGCTCAGCGTAGCATTCTGCATTTTTATCTGGGTCGGGCTCAACAGTTGAAAGTATTGTCTCTTTCAAACCTTCGAGTCGCATGTGTCCCAGAAACTTTACTTCCCAAAGCTCGTAGTTGTTTTCGTCTCCATCGAAAACCAAACGTTGCCATCTTCCTCCTTTTGTTCGTTGCCTGGGCCCGTAACCTGTTGCGTTTAAGTTTGCAGCTTCTTCGTTTTCCATGTTTCGGAAGGAATTCACAAGTTTGCCTTGTTTGAATCGTCTTTTATTTTCTTCTTCACAGCTCCGGGAATCAACATCGGTTAGCCATGGGACATGTACAGTACAGAGTGAGGGAAAAATTCCCGCCAGCACCGCTATACCAAAAAAAGAACACTGACGTAGAAGTTAACGTCAAGTTAGCTGAACAGTCGCGAAAAACTAAAACAAGTCCCAAACCTTGTCATAAAGTGCCATACATTTCCTGAGAGTAGATACAAATAAAACATATGTATACTAGAATGTAAACTCAAATAAAACTAATGAGATCACCTATCTCAACACCCCCTCTTGATCTCAACATCCAAAAAAAAAAAACTTTGGACATTTTAATTTCCAAAGAACCACTTTTTGAATTTTTCTATTTTTACCTTTGTCATGGGTTTTGTCAAGATGTCTGCCAACATGTCCTCTGATGGACAATAGATAAGATTTATTTTACCCTCACTGAGTGCTTCACGAATGAAATGATATTTTACATCAATGTGTTTTGACCTTTGTCTGTTTACAGGATTCTTACTCAGTGCGATGGCCCCCTGATTGTCTCCGTAGATTGTTGTGCAACTGTACATTTTGTTGTCCATACCGTTTAACAGTTGAGACAGGTACATGTTTTCTTGTGCGGTGGTGGCTAGGCCAATGTATTCAGCCTCACATGTTGACAGGGCCACTGTGGGCTGTTTCCTTGACTTCCATGCAATGGCTGGGCCTTGTTTTGTTAAACTGAAACAGTAGCCTGTAGTGCTACGTCTGTCTTCTACAGATGATGCCCAGTCTGAATCACTGTAAGCTATCAGGTTCAAATCCTCCTTATTTTTCTTGAAACTTAGTTCATAATCAGCTGTCCCCTTCAAATACCTCAGAACATGTTTTGCAGCTACTAAGTTTTCTACTTTTGGCATTGCCAGATTCTGTGATAGTTTGCTCACTATCCAGCTGATATCAGGTCTGGTGCAAGTCATGGCATAAATAAGACTGCCTACAATCTCACGATATTCTTTGGGGTCGACAGGTTCACTTTGCTCATTTTCATCAGCTACAGGGATGCCCTCTAATTTTTGCTCACTTGGAGTAGATCTTGCTTTACATTCTGACATTCCAACTCTCTCTAGCATTTTTAGGATGTACTTTGTCTGGTTCATTTTGATTTCATCCCCCTTTTGTTCAAATTGTATGCCCAAAAAATATGATAGTTTCCCCAGGTCTTTCATGTTGAACTTGAATTTCATGTTCTGTTTAAATGTGCTGAGTGCATCATTGCTGCTTGCTGCAATAATTCAATCTTCTTCTTCTTCTTTCGGCTTTTCCCGTCAGGGGTCGCCACAGCGAGTCAACCTTCTCCATCTAACCCTATTCTCTGTATCTTCCTCTCTCACACCAGCTACCTTCATATCCTCTCTCACTACGTCCATAAATCTTCTCTTTGGTCTTCCTCGAGACCTATTCCCTGGCAGCTCCATTTCCAGCATCCGTCTACCAATATATTCACTATCTCTTCTCTGTACATGGCCGAACCATCTCAGTCTGGCTTCTCTGACCTTCTCTCCAAAACATCAAACATGTGCCGTCCCTCTGATAGACTCATTCCTGATCCTATCCATCCTGGTCACTCCCAAAGAGAACCTCAACATCTTCATCTCTGCAACCTCTAGTTCTGTCTGCTGTCTTTTGGTCATTGGAACAGTTTCTAGTCCAAACATCATCGCTGGTCTCACCACTGTCTTGTACACCTTTGTACACCTTGGAAATGGGCAACCCCGTATCTGACCGTGTGACACAGCCAAGCAGTGCAGACAATGTGAGATGATCAACTAGAACCAAAAAGAAGCCCAGTTACTTTAATGGTTATGTGACTAGTGCTATTGACGATAACCAAGTGTTCACTAACATTGACTACTGTTATAGACTGGCGTGTGGTGTCCCACAGACATTTAAAGAGGCAAGAAGTCCCCCCCCCCCCCCCCCCACACCACCACCACCCCACACACACACATTAGCTCCTCCATTCATTCACATGTACACGCCGGCTGCTCCGGGAGCTCTACGCCGACGTTTCGGGGATCGATGTCCGGAGAAGGTGCACCATTGCCGGTCTGCGGTGTCCTGTAGACCCCCCCCCTCCATACACACATGCAATACGCCTTGAAACGCATCGCTCGTACCGGCGTCCTACTGCCCCCAAACTTCCCATCCTCTGCCTTTGAGAAGAGAAACATTACCTCCGCTCCTCCATTCCTCCGCTTCTCCGCTCCACCGCTCCTCCGCTCCTCCGCTCCTCCGCTCCTCCGCGATGGGCCCTGGTACCCCCCCCCCCACCTAAACAAACTCTCACACATACACACACGAACACACTCACACAGACACAAAAACAAACAAACACACACACACACACACACACACACACACACACACACACACACACCTTAACTCATCATAGCTGTGCTAATAGCATTAGCCGAAACGCATCCACAACCAAACAAACATTAGCTCATCCACTCATTCACATGTGTGTGCCCAATGGTCCGGCAGCTCCAATCATACGACCGGGGGATCTATGTCCGGAGAATGCTCACATTAGCCCGTCTAAGGGGTTCTTCTGCCCCCAAGCTTCCCCGCCTCTGAGAGAAGAAACATTACCTTCGCTCCTCTGCTCCTCCGCTTCTCAGCTCCACCGCTCCTCCGCGATGGGCCCTGGTACTCCCCCCCCTCCCCCCCCCACCTAAAAAAACTCTCACACAAAATCCCTCACACACACACAAAAACACACAAACACGCACACACACACATACACACACACCTTAACTCATAGCTGTGCTAATAGCATTAGCCGAAACGCATTCACAACCAAACAAACATTAGCTAAACCACTCATTCACATGTGTGTGCCCAATGGTACTCCCTGTCCGCGACCCCCCCCCCCCACCAAAAGAGCCTCTCACACACACACACACACACAAAGACACTCACACACACACAGACACACACATAATCACATACACATACCTTAAGTCTTCATAGCTGTGCTAATAGCTTTAGCCGAACGCATCCACAACCAAACAAACATTAGCTCATCCACTCATTCACATGTGTGTGCCCTGGTACTCCGTGTCCGCGACCCCCCCCCCCCCACCAAAACAAACTATCACACACATACACAAAGACACTCACACACACACACACACTGACAGACATACACACATTAAGTCATCATAGCTGTGCTAATAGCATTAGCCGAAACGCATCCACAACCAAAGAAACATTAGCTCATCCATTCATTCACATGTGTGTGCTCAATGGTCCGCTTCTCCGCTCCACCGCTCCTCCACTATGGGCCCTGGTACTCCCGATCCGCCGGACTCAGGAGAATTAATAATAAGAATCAGAACAACTTTTATAATCCCGAAGGAAATTGCAGTGCCAGAGTTACAGAAAATATAACAGTAATAAATAATAAAAGAAAGGCAGAATTATAAATAAAAATAAACTATAAACTATAAAGTGTTTCAGTGAAACTATAAAGTGTCTTAGTAAGCAGTGATAAAACTATAAGTGTCTTAGTAACAAGTGAGGTAAGGAGTGCACAATAGTATGATAGAAGGGAACATTATAGTGTAGCTGTTATGAGATGAGATGAAATATTGCACAATGTAGCTGTTATGAAATGAAATATTGCACAGTTTCTGAATATTGTACAGAAATGAGATATTGCACATTTTTGTTTGTTTTTAAGTTAAAGATAGGTTTTTATGGTTGCCGGCGGCTGAATGGGACGTGCTTCTGCCCTCCATCCGCTCCACAGCTCATCCGCTCCAGGCCCAGCTACCCCCTGTCCGCGCCCCCCCCCCCACCTAAACAAACTGTCACACACATATACACAATCGCACACACAAACACACACACACACACACACACACACACACACACACACACAAACACACAAACACACAAACACACAAACACACAAACACACAAACACACACACACACACACCTTAAAGTCATCATACCTGTGCTAATAGCTCCCAAGCTTCCCCGCCTCTGAGAAGAGAAACAATACCTCCGCTACTCCGCTCCTCCGCTTCTCAGCTCCACCGCTCCTCCGCTATGGGCCCTGGTACTCCCCCCCCCCCCCCCCCCCCCCCCCACCAAAACAAACTCTCACAAAAAATCACTCACACACACACAAAAACACACAAACACACACACACACACATACACACACACCTTAACTCATCATAGCTGTGCTAATAGCTTTAGCCGAAACGCATCCACAACCAAACAAACATTAGCTCATCCACTCATTCACATGTGTGTGCCCTGGTACTCCGTGTCCGCGACCCCCCCCCCCCACCAAAACAAACTATCACATACATACACAAAGACACTCACACACACACACACACTGACACACATACACACATTAAGTCATCATAGTTGTGCTAATAGCATTAGCCGAAATGCATCCACAACCAAACAAACATTAGCTCATCCACTCATTCACATGTGTGTGCCCAATGGTTCGCTTCTCCGCTCCACCGCTCCTCCGCTATGGGCCCTGGTACTCCCGATCCGCCGGACTCAGGAGAATTATGGGACGTGCTTCTGCCCTCCATCCGCTCCACAGCTCATCCGCTCCAGGCCCAGCTACCCCCTGTCCACCCCCCCCCCCCCACCTAAACAAACTGTCACACACATATACACAAACGCACACACAAAAACACACACACACACACACACAAGAACACACAAACACACACACACTTTAAGTCATCATAGCTGTGCTAATAGCTCCCAAGATTCCCCGCCTCTGAGAGGAGAAACAATACCTCCGCTACTCCGCTCCTCCGCTTCTCAGCTCCACCACTCCTCGGCTATGGGCCCTGGTACCCCCCCCCACCTAAACACACTCACTCACACACAAAAACACACAAACACACACACGCACACACACACACACACACATACACAAACACACCTTAACTCATCATAACTGTGCTAATAGAATTAGCCGAAACGCATCCACTACCAAACAAACATTAGCTCATCCACTCATTCACATGTGTGTGCCCAATGGTCCGGGAGCTCCAATCATACGTCCGGGGGATCTATATCTGGAGAAGGCTCACAGTGGCTGGTCTAAGGCGTCCTACTGCCCCCAAACTTCCCATCCTCTGCCTTTGAGAAGAGAGAAATTACCTCCGCTCCTCCATTCCTCCGCTTCTCCGCTCCAAAGCTCTTCCGCGATGGGCCTTGGTACCCCCCCCCCACCTAAACAAACTCTCACACACACACACACGAACACCCTCACACAGACACAAAAACAAACAAACAGACACACACACACACACACACACACACACCTTAACTCATCATAGCTGTGCTAATAGCATTAGCCGAAATGCATCCACAACCAAACAAACATTAGCTCATCCACTCATTCACATGTGTGTGCCCAATGGTCCGGGAGCTCCAATCATACGTTCGGGGGATCTATGTCCGGAGAATGCTCACATTAGCCCGTCCAAGGGGTTCTGATGCCCCCAAGCTTCCCCGCCTCTGAGAGGAGAAACTATGCCTCTGCTACTCCGCTCCTCCGCTCCTCCGCTTCTCAGCTCCACTGCTCCTCCGCTTTGGGCCCTGGAATTCCCGAACCGCTGGACATAAGCGAATCAAGGCCGGGCATCTGCCCTCCTCCGCTCCTCAGCTCATCTGCTCGAGGCCCTGGTACTCCCTGTCCGCGACCCCCCCTCACCTAAACAAACTCACACACACACACACACACAAACACACACAGAGACATACACACACACACACACACCTTAACTCATCTTAGCTGTGCTAATAGCATTAGCCGAAACGCATCCACAACCAAACAAACATTAGCTCATCCACTCATTCACATGTGTGTGCCCAATGGTCCGGCAGCTCCAATCATACGACCGGGGGATCTATGTCCGGAGAATGCTCACATTAGCCCGTCTAAGGGGTTCTTCTGCCCCCAAGCTTCCCCGCCTCTGAGAGAAGAAACATTACCTCCGCTCCTCCGCTCCTCCGCTTCTAAGCTCAACTGCTCCTCCGCTATGGGCCCTGGTACTCCCCCCCCCACCTAAACAAACTCTCACACAAAATCACTCACACACACACAAAAACACACAAACACACACACACACACACACATACACACACACCTTAACTCATCATAGCTGTGCTAATAGCATTAGCCGAAACGCATCCACAACCAAACAAACATTAGCTCATCCACTCATTCACATGTGTGTGCCCTATGGTACTCCCTGTCCGCGACCCCCCCCCCCCCCCCACCAAAAGAGCCTCTCACACACACACACACAGACACACATATACACTCATACACACACCTTAAGTCTTCATAGCTGTGCTAATAGCTTTAGCCGAAACGCATCCACAACCAAACAAACATTAGCTCATCCACTCATTCACATGTGTGTGCCCTGGTACTCCTTGTCCGTGACCCCCCCCCCCCCACCAAAACAAACTATCACACACATACACAAAGACACTCACACACACACACACACTGACACATATACACACATTAAGTCATCATAGCTGTGCTAATAGCTTTAGCCGAAATGCATCCACAACCAAACAAACATTAGCTCATCCACTCATTCACATGTGTGTGCCCAATGGTCCGCTTCTCCGCTCCACCGCTCCTCCGCTATGGGCCCTGGTACTCCCGATCCGCCGAACTCAGGAGAATTACGGGACATGCTCCATCCGCTCCACATCTCATCCACTCCAGGCCCAGCTACCCCCTGTCCGCGCCCCCCCCCCACCTAAACAAACTGTCACACACATATACACAAACGCACACACAAACACACACACACACACACACACACACACACACAAGAACACAAAAACACACACACACACAAACACCCACACACACACACACACCTTAAGTCATCATAGCTGTGCTAATAGCATTAGCCGAAACGCATCCACAACCAAACAAACATTAGCTCATCCACTCATTCAAATGTATGTGCCCAGAGGTCCTGGATCTCCGGTCATACGTCCGGGGCATCTATGTCCGGAGAAGGCTCACATTTGCCGGTCTAAGGGGTCTTGGTGCCCCCAAGCTTCCCCGCCTTTGAGAAGAGAAATATAATATCGCTCCTCCACTCCTCCGCTTCTCAACACCTCCGCTCCTCCGCTATTGGCCCTGGTACTCCCGATCCTGCAAACTCAGGAGAATTGCGAGAGGTGCTTCTGCTCTCCTCCACTCCTCCGCTTCTCCGCTCCTCCGCTTTTCCGCTTTGGGCCCTGGAACTCCCGAACCGCTGGATATAAGGGAATCACGGGCTGGGCTTATGCCCTCCTCTGCTCCTCAGCTCATCCGCTCGAGGCCCTGGTACTCCCTGTCCGCGACCCCCCCCCACCTAAACAAACTCTCACACACACACACAGACACACTCACACACACACACACACACATACACGCACACCTTAACTCATCATAGCTGTGCTAATAGCATTAGCCAAAACGCATCCACAACCAAACAAATATTAGCTCTTCCACTCATTCACATGTATGTGCCCAATGGTCCGGGAGCTCCAATCATACGTCCGGGGGATCTATGTCCGGAGAATGCTCAGATTAGCCCATCTAAGGGGTTCTGCTGCCCCCAAGCTTCCCCGTCTCTGAGTGGAGAAACAATACTTCCGCTACTCCGCTCCTCCGCTTCTCAGCTCCACCGCTCTTCCGCTATGGGCCCTGGTACTCCCCCCCTCCACCTAAATAAACTCTCACACATACACACACAAGAACACACTGAAACACACACATAAACACACAAAGACACACACACAGCTCAGCTCCACCGCTCCTCCGCTTTGGGCCCTGGAATTCCCGAACCGCTTGACATAAGCGAATCACGGGCCGGGCTTCTGCCCTCCTCCGCTCCTCAGCTCATCCGCTCGAGGCCCTGGTACTCCCTGTCCGCGACCCCCCCCCCCCGGCAAAACAACATCACTCACACAAACACACAAAGACACTCACACACACACACAGACACACACACACCTTAAGTCTTCATAGCTGTGCTAATAGCGTTAGCCGAAAAGCATCCACAACCAAACAAACATTAGCTCATCCACTCATTCACATGTATGTACCAAGAGGTCCGGGAGCACCGGTCATACGTCCGGGGGAGCTATGTCCATAGAAGGCTCATATTGGCCAGTCTAAGGGGTCCTGCTGCCCCAAAGCTTCCCCGCCTTTGAGAAGAGAAACATAACTCTGCTCCTCCGCTCCTCCACTCCTCCGCTCCTCCGCTCCACCGCTTCTCCGTTCTTCCACTCATCCGCTCCGCCGCTGATCCGCTCCGGGCCTTAGTACTCCAGAACTGCTGGACATAAGCGAATCAGGCTCTTGGCCCTGTTACTCCCTATCCGCGGGACTCTGGTGAAATATGGAGCGTGCTTCCCCTCTCCTCCGCTCCTCCGCTCCTCCGCTCTTCCGCTCCTCCTCTCCTCCTCTCCTCCGCTCCTCCGCTTTTCCACTCCCTCGCTCCTCCGCTCCTCCGGTACTCCGCTCCTCCGGTCCTCCGCTCCTGGCCCTGGTACTCCTGAACTGCTGGACATAAGCATTTCAGGCTCCAGACCCTTGTACTCCCCTTCCGCGGGACTCAGGCGAATTGTCGGACGGGCTTCCGCTCTCCTCCGCTTCTCCGCTCCTCCGCTCCTCCGCTCCTCCGCTCCTGGCCCTGGTACTCCTGAACTGCTGGACGTAGGCGATTCAGGCTCCAGAACCTGGTACTCCCTCTCCGCGAGACACAGGCGATTTGCCGGCCGGGCTTCCACTCTCCTCCGCTCCTCGGCTCCTCCGCTCCTCCGCTCCGGCCCTGGTACTCCTGAACTGCTAGACATAAGCGAATCAGACTCCAGGCCTTGGTACTCCCTCTCCGCGGGACTTAGTTGAATTGTGGGTCGGGTTTCCGCTCTCCTCCGCTCCTCCGGTCCTCCGGTCCTCCGGTCCTCCGCTCCTCCGCTCCTCCGCTCCTCCGCTCCTCCGCTCCTCCGCTCCTCAGCTCCTCCGCTCCTCCGCTCCGGCCCTGGTACTCCTGAACTGTTGGACATCATTAAATCACGCTTCTGGCCCTGGTACTCCCTTTCCGCGGGACTCAGGCGAATTGTCGGCCGGATTCAGCTCTCTTCCGGTCCTCCGCTCCTCCGCTCCTCCGCTCCTCCGCTCCTCCGTTCCGGCCCTGATACTCCTGAACTGCTGGACATAAGCGAATCAGGCTCCAGGTCCTGGTACACCCTCTCCGCGGGACTTAGGCGAATTGTCGGCCGGGCTTCCGCTCTCCTCCGCTTCTCCTCTCATCCGCTCCTCCGCTCCTCCGCTCCTCCGCTCCGGGCCCTGGTACTCCTGAACTGCTAGACATAAGCGAATCAGGCTCCAGGCCCTGGTACTCCCTTTCTGCGGTACTTAGGCGAATATTCGGCCGGGCTTCCGCTCACCTCCGCTCCTCCGCTCATCCGCTCCTCCGCTCCGGGCCCTGGTACTCCGAAACCGCAGGACATGAGATTCAGGCTCCAGGTCATGGTACTCCCTTTCCGCGGGACTCAGGCGAATTGTCGGCCGGATTCCGCTCTCCTCCGCTCATCCGCTCCTCCGCTCCACCGCTTAAACGTTCTTCTGCTCATCCGCTCCTCCGCTCCTCCGCTCCGGGCCCTGGTACTCCTGAACTGCTAGACATAAGCGAATCAGGCTCGAAGCCCTGGTACTCCCTTTCCGCTGGACTCAGGCGAATTGTCGGCCGGGCTTCCGCTCTCCTCCGCTTCTCCTCTCATCCACTCCTCCGCACCTCCGCTCCAGGCCCTGGTACTGCTGAACTGCTAGACAAAAGCGAATCACGATACTGGCCCTGGTACTCCCTCTCCGCGGGACTTAGGCGAATTGTCGACCGGGCTTCCGCTCACCTCCGCTCCTCCGCTCATCCGCTCCTCCGCTCTTCTGCTCATCTGCTCCTCCGCTGCCCCGCTCCGGGCCCTGGTACTACCAATCCGCGGGACTTAGGCGAATTGTCGGCCGGACTTCCGCTCTCCACCGCTTCTCCTCTCATCCGCTCCTCCGCTCCTCCGCTCCTCCGCTCTGGGCCCTGGTACTCCTGAACTGCTTGCCATAAGCGAATCAGGCTCCAGGCCGTGGTACTCCCTCTCCGCGGGACTTAGGCGAATATTCGTCCGGGCAACCGCTCACCTCCGTTCCTCCGCTCATCCGCTCCGGCCCTGGTACTCCTGAACTGCTGGACATATGCGAATCAGGCTCCGGGCCCTGGTACTCCCTCTCCGCAGGACTTAGGCGAAATGTGGGCCGGGTTTCCGCTCTCCTCCGCTCCTCCAGTCCTCCACTCATCCGCCCCTCCGCTCCTCCGCTCCTCCGCTCCGGGCCCTGGTACTCCTGAATTGCTGAACATCATTAAATCACGCTTCTGGCCCTGGTACTCCCTCTCCGCGGGACTCAGGTGAATTGCCGGCCGGGCTTCCGCTCTCCTCAGGTCATCCGCTCATCCGCTCCTCCGCTCCTCCGCTCCTCCGTTCCTCCGCTCCGGGCCCTGGTACTCCTGAACTGCTAGACATAAGCGAATCAGGCTCCAGGCCCTGGTACTCCCTCTCCGCGGGACTCAGGCGAATTGTCGGCAAGGCTTCCGCTCTCCTCCGCTTCTCCTCTCATCCACTCCTCCGCACCTCAACTCCAGGCCCTGGTACTCCTGAACTGCTAGACATAAGCGAATCACGTTCCTGGCCCTGGTACTCCCTTTCCGCGGGACTTAGGCAAATATTCGGCCGGGCTTCCGCTCTCCTCCGCTCCTCCGCTCCTCCGCTCCTCCGCTCCTCCGCTCCGGCCCTGGTACTCCTGAACTGCTGGACATCATTAAATCACGCTTCTGGCCCTGGTACTCCCTTTCCGCGGGACTCAGGCGAATTGTCGGACGGATTCAGTTCTCCTCCGGTCCTACGGTCCTCCGGTCCTCCGGTCCTCCGGTCCTCCGCTCCTCCGCTCCTCCGCTCCTCAGCTCCTCCGCTCCTCCGCTCCGGCCCTGGTACTCCTGAACTGCTGGACATCATTAAATCACGCTTCTGGCCCTGGTACTCCCTTTCCGCGGGACTCAGGCGAATTGTCGGCCGGATTCAGCTCTCTTCCGGTCCTCCGGTCCTCCGCTCCTCCGCTCCTCCGCTCCTCCGTTCCGGCCCTGATACTCCTGAACTGCTTGCCATAAGCGAATCAGGCTCCAGGCCCTGGTACTCCCAATCCGCGGGACTCAGGCGAAATGTGGGCCGGGTTTCCGCTCTCCTCCGCTCCTCCACTCATCCGCCCCTCCGCTCCTCCGCACCAGGCCCTGGTACTCCTGAATTGCTGAACATCATTAAATCACGCTTATGGCCCTGGTACTCCCTCTCCGCGGGACTCAGGCGAATTGTCGGCCGGGCTTCCGCTCTCCTCAGCTCATCCGCTCATCCGCTCCTCCGCTCCTCCGCTCCTCCGCTCCTCCGCTCCGGGCCCTGGTACTCCGGAACCGCAGGACATAAGCGATTCAGGCTCCAGGGCCTGGTAATCCCCTTCCACGGGACTCAGGCGAATTGTCGGCTGGGCTTCCGCTCTCTTCCGCTCCTCCGCTCCTCAGCTCCTCTGCTCCTCCGCTCCTCCGCTCCTCCGCTCCTCCGGTCTTCCGCTCCGGGCCCTGGAACTCCCGATCTGCGGGACTTCGGTGAATTCCAGGCCAGTCTTCTGCTCTCCTCCCCTCCTCCTTTTTTCCCTCCCCCGCTTTGGACCCTGGAACTCCCGAACCGGGCCGGGCTTCTGCCCTCCGCCTCTCCTCTGCTCATCCGCTCCAGGCCCTGGAACTCCCTGTCATCCAGTCATTCGCATGTGTGTGCCCGGAGGTCCGGGAGCTCCACTCAAACGTCCGGGGGATAAGGGTAAGGGGTCCTGCTCCCCCCCCCCCTCGCCGTCTCTGAGAAGAGAAACATCTCCTCCGCTCCTCCGCTCCTCCGCTCCTCCGCTCCTCCGCTTCTCAGCTCCTCCGCTCCTCTGCTGCGGAACCAGGTACTACCGATACGCCAGACTCAGGTGAATTGCGGACAGGGCTTTTCCTGTCCTCCGCTCCTCCGCTTTGGGCCCTGGAACTCCCGAACCGCTGGACATAAGCGAATCACGGTCCGGGCTTCTGCCCTCCTCCGCTCCTCACCTCATCCGCTTAAGGGCCTGGTACTCCCAGTCCGCGGGAACCCCCCCCCACCCACCAAAACAAACTCTCACACACACATAAACACACACACACACACACACACACACACAGACACACACCCACACACACACACACACACACACACACACACACACACACACACACACACACACACACACACATACACACACACACACACACCTGAAC
>NW_028234026.1:325000-350000 GCF_037954325.1 Fistularia commersonii
TCATGAGTTTTGTCGAGATGTCTGCCAACATGTCCTCTGATGGACAATAGATAAGATTTATTTAACCCTCACTGAGTGCTTCACGAATGAAATGATATTTTACATCAATGTGTTTTGACCTTTGTCTGTTTACAGGATTCTTACTCAGTGCGATGGCCCCCTGATTGTCTCCGTAGATTGTTGTGCAACTGTACATTTTGTTGTCCATACCGTTTAACAGTTGAGACAGGTACATGTTTTCTTGTGCGGTGGTGGCTCGGCCGATGTATTCAGCCTCACATGTTGACAGGGCCACTGTGGGCTGTTTCCTTGACTTCCATGCAATGGCTGGGCCTTGTTTTGTTAAACTGAAACAGTAGCCTGTAGTGCTACGTCTGTCTTCTACAGATGATGCCCAGTCTGAATCACTGTAAGCTATCAGGTTCAAATCCTCCTTATTTGTCTTGAAACTTAGTTCATAATCAGCTGTCCCCTTCAAATACCTCAGAACATGTTTTGCAGCTACTAAGTTTTCTACTTTTGGCATTGCCAGATTCTGTGATAGTTTGCTCACTATCCAGCTGATATCAGGTCTGGTGCAAGTCATGGCATAAATAAGACTGCCTACAATCTCACGATATTCTTTGGGGTCGACAGGTTCACTTTGCTCATTTTCATCAGCTACAGGGATGCCCTCTAATTTTTGCTCACTTGGAGTAGATCTTGCTTTACATTCTGACATTCCAAATCTCTCTAGCATTTTTAGGATGTACTTTGTCTGGTTCATTTTGATTTCATCCCCCTTTTGTTCAAATTGTATGCCCAAAAAATATGATAGTTTCCCCAGGTCTTTCATGTTGAACTTGAATTTCATGTTCTGTTTAAATGTGCTGAGTGCATCATTGCTGCTTGCGGCAATAATTAAATCATCTACCCAAATTATTACAATGATTGTGTCACCATTTTCCGTCTGTTTTCTGTACACACAGTGGTCAGAGAGATTTCTCACAAAGTTGTCCTGTTCTAAATGGTCATTAAGGAGTTCATACCAGTTTCTTCCTGATTGTTTCAGGCCATAAAGAGATTTCTTTAATCTATACACTAGTTTCTCTCCTGTTTCTGACATCATTTCAAACCCTTCTGGTTGTTCCAAGAAAATCTCCTCATGTATAGGAGCATGTAAATATGCCGTCTTAACATCCATTTGATGGACAATGAGGTTATTTTGTACAGCTATCTGCATTAGTGCCCGCACTGATGTAATGTTAGCTGTCGGTGCAAAAGTTTCATAGTAGTCTATGCCTTCTGTTTGATTGTAACCCTTAGCTACATATCTCGCCTTAAATATTTGTCCTCCTTCAGCATTTTCTTTAAGGGCAAATACCCATTTTCCTCCAATTACTTTTCTCCCTTCAGGTAAAGTTGTCAGTTCAAATGTGTCATTCTGTTTAAGCGAGTCAATCTCTTCCCTCATGGCACAATTCCACCCGGGTGCCAGTGGTGACTTCAGTGCTTCACTATAATTCTGTGGGACTCCGCACACAGTCCTGTAACAGTAATCAATAGTTGTATGATTTTTATCATTGTTAATATAGTCTGTCTGATACTCCTCTAAATACCTTGGAACGACCCTTTTTCGTCTAGGATAGCGACTGGTTTGATTATATCTGGGTTTTATGTCTGACCTCGTCTCTTTTTCATTTTGGACATTTTCTGCTGTTTCTTCGTCATGTGACACATCTGCGTTAGTACTCTCATCCTCATTTTGTATATGGTTGTCTGTTTTATTTTCACTTTGTGACACATCTATACTGGTTTCATCTGTAGATTCTGTGTCTTCATATCCCTGGATTTCTGTCTCAAAATCATCAGTTTGTGTTTGTTGTTCAATTCTTCCCTTTTTGATCAATTTCACCAGTCTCTGTTTTGACACTTTTTCTGTAAGTGGATTATAGACCAGGTATGAAGGGCTTTTCTTACTGTATCCCACAAATATTCCTCTTTCACATCTGGGATCCAATTTCTTAGTGTCATGTTTGTATGCATAACACTCAGTTCCGAATATCCACATTTTTGAAAGATTTGGCTTTCTCCCTGTTAACATGAAGTATGGGGTATTTTTGTGTCTGTCATTGTAACATCTATTTCGAATATGGGCAGCGGTCTGGACAGCATAAGGCCACAAAACCTTTGGTAATCCTTTTTCTATTAGCATACACCTTGCCATTTCAAAAAGGGTCCTCCATTGTCTTTCTGCTGTCCCATTTTGATGGGGAGAGTATGGGGATGATGTTTCATGTCTTATGCCTTTCTCCCTTAGAAGAGATTGAAAAGCATGTCCTGTGTATTCAGTCCCGTTGTCTGACCTGATACATTTGACACGACCATACGCTGCGCTGTCAGCAAGGAACTTCTCTGTTGCTAATGTAGCTTCACTCTTGTATTTGAGAAAATATACAAATACTGCCCCTGAATAATCATCTGTGAATGAAATGACATACTTATGCCCTTCTTGACCAGCTGGTTCAATCGGGCCTGATAAGTCAGTGTGTACCATTTTTAGGGGTGCATCAGCTTTTGCATCAGCTTGCCTGTTTCTGCTATTTGTGAATTTTCCCTCCGTGCATACGTTACAGTCTACGTTACAGTCTACCTTGGTCTGACCTGTAATCTTCATACCCTCTACTAAGTTTGGTAATTTTAATACATCTTTTACATTGCAGTGTCCCATAATCTCATGCCATGTTTTGACATCACAAGTTAAGTTTACTCTATCTCTGGACATCATGTCATTTACTGTATCATCATAAAGTTGTTGATAATTTACCGTTCTTATGTAGTAGAGTCTGTCACATTCCTCAATGCTGAAAATTTTTCCTTCTTTGGTTATGAGTCTGTTCTCTCCTTCTTTGAATATCACGCTGGCTCCATCAGCTGTGGCTGCCTTCACCGATATGAAGTCCTGAGGATATGATGGGATGAATAAGGCTCCCCTTAAGGTTACCAGGACAGGTTTTCCTTCAATGTCCTGGAGTAACACTTCTGCATCACCTCTTTTTAGTGCCACTTTGTTTCTTCTGGTCCCGTCTGCTAGCTCCATGTAATGTTTGTTTGGGTTGAAAAACTCATCAAATCTTATGAATTTGTCTTCTTGTGTTATGATGTGTGATGTAGCGCCACAGTCTACCATCAGTCCATTTTTTCTGATATTTTCCGGAGGGACTTTTTGACTGACCTTGAATACAAAAGTTTGCTCATCTTCCTTATCTTTGTCTTGGATGTCTGTGTTTTGTTTGACCGAGTCTTCTTTGGGCTTGGATTTTCTTCTGCATGTCTCATCGGTGTGGGTTGTGCTTCTGTGATAGCTGCACCATTTTGGCCCTGATTTTTGGTGACAAGCTTTTGCCATATGGCCACGGTTTCCACATCCATAGCAGATCACCGTTGACATGTCCACTTTCATTACATTGTCTGATTTGGTTTTGCTGTCAAACTTTTCAGTCTCTTCATAACTTCTTAGTTTACTCTTGAACTGAATAAACGTCATTTCTTCACTGCTCTGAGTTACGTGAATGACGAAGGGCTTGTACGGTTCTGGAAGCCCTTTCATAACCATAGCGATCATCAGCTCATCACTTATCACCTGTTTTGTGTTTCTCAGAGCGGTGACTGCCTTTTCTGCTCTGATCATGTAATCTGTTATTGTTTCGTCGGGTTCCTTCTTGAGTGAGCATAGTTCGCTGTACAGGGAAATAATTCTGGGCTTACCCTGGCTGGCGTAATGATCCCGTAATATTTTCAAAGCTTTTCGACCGTCATCTGCGGCTTCCCTCATTACCAATGATAGACTTTTATCATCGAGGAACTGGATAAGCTCAGCGTAGCATTCTGCATTTTTATCTGGGTCGGGCTCAACAGTTGAAAGTATTGTCTCTTTCAAACCTTCGAGTCGCATGTGTCCCAGAAACTTTACTTCCCAAAGCTCGTAGTAGTTTTCGTCTCCATCGAAAACCAAACGTTGCCATCTTCCTCCTTTTGTTCGTTGCCTGGGCCCATAACCTGTTGCGTTTAAGTTTGCAGCTTCTTCGTTTTCCATGTTTCGGAAGGAATTCACAAGTTTGCCTTGTTTGAATCGTCTTTTATTTTCTTCTTCACAGCTCCGGGAATCAACATCGGTTAGCCATGGGACATGTACAGTACAGAGTGAGGGAAAAATTCCCGCCAGCACCGCTATACCAAAAAAAGAACACTGACGTAGAAGTTAACGTCAAGTTAGCTGAACAGTCGCGAAAAACTAAAACAAGTCCCAAACCTTGTCATAAAGTGCCATACATTTCCTGAGAGTAGATACAAATAAAACATATGTATACTAGAATGTAAACTCAAATAAAACTAATGAGATCACCTATCTCAACAGTCCTTATGTCCTTTGCTTCCTCATGCCTGGTTGTTTCATTGACATTCAGTTCTACCTTGCCATGTTTATTTGTACATTTGTATATTTGTGTGTACTATTTATGTTCAATTAAAAAAAAAAAAAAAAAAAAGAATGAGAGGCTGAGAAAATCTCCATGTCTCTCTCTCTCCCCCCCTTAATGCCCCCCCCCCCCCCCCCCCTCTTCCTCACGGCGGCCGACGCAATGTGATTCTCGCCGTTGTTGTGGAAGTAGGGTAAAGGATTCCCCGCGTCGGTGCGAGCGATGCGTTTCAAGGCGTATTGCATGTGTGTATGGAGGGGGGGGTCTACAGGATACCGCAGGCCGGCAATGGTGCACCTTCTGCGGACATCGATCACCGAAACGTCGGCGTGGAGCTCCCGGAGCAGCCGGCTTGTACATGTGAATGAATGGAGGAGCTAATGTGTGTGTGGTGGTGGTGGTGGGGGGGGGGGCGTTTCGGCTTGACGGGAAAGAAACCAAATGTGTCACAAATGCAAAAGTTTGGTGCTGTGTGCTATGCATACAAGCACAACAAAAAGAAACTTGACTCAAGAGGTGAGAAGGGAGTTTTCATTGGATATGACAAAAATAGTCCAGCTTATTTTGTATATTATCCAAATAGTGAAAGAGTACTAAAACAGACTGCTAAAATTTGTGTCGAACCCATCTCCAGAGCAACAAACCCAGACAGAGATGAGCTCAGACCAGGATGATGATGATGATGATGATGATGATGATGATGATGATGATTATGATCAGTTAGACATTTAAAGAGGCAAGGAGTTCACTTAATGCTGACAAGTGGATGAAATCTATGGACGAAGAGATGGAGTCATTGAGAGAGAACAACACTTTTACCCTAACACAGCTACCCCAAGGCAAGTGTGCAGTGGGGGTGGGGGTGGGGGGTGGGGGGCGTAAGCGCTAAAAAGAAATGAAGATGGCACAAACAAATATAAAGCTTGGTATGTTGCTAAGGGCTACAGTCAAAAGTATGGCACGGATTTCGAGGAAACATTTTCTCCAACAGCAAATATGACAAGTGTGAGGGTGTTTATGCAGAAATCAGTTCCGGAAAATTTGTTCTTACACCAAATGGATGTAAAGACAGCCTATCTTCATGCACCCATAGATTGTGAGCTCTGTGTAGAACAACCAGAAGGGTATGAAGTGACAAATACAAAACAGAAGCTGGTGTGTAAACTTAAAAAGTCACTATACGTCCCTGAACAGGTCGGTCGTCATTGGGATCTGATGCTCCATTCTTACTTGATTGACAATGACTTTATTCAGAATGAAGCAGATCATTGTGTTTATGTCAAAGAAAACCAAAATGACAAGGTCATCATCATAATATGGGTAGATGATTTAATCATAGCTGCGAGTGATGAGGAAGTAATGAAAGAGGTGAAAATCATGCTTACAGCTAGATTTAAAATGAAGGACATGGGCAAAGTGATCAAAATCAATACCCAGAAAATATGTCAGTCAGAAGAGTGTGTTAAGATGTCACAAAGAAAATATGTGGAAAGGTAGCCCTACAGTATTTTCCAACACAAGAGATGCCGGCACATGTTATGACAAAGCCTGCATCACAGTTTAAGTTGTTGAATTTTTCAAAGTTGTTGTTTGGGTCATGAGTATTTTATTTTGATGTAAATGGGCAAAGATACCAATAATATGAGAGCAAGTGGGGGCGTTGTTAACTGAGAAATATGCTCTCAATTATTTTCCGTTTTATTTCCAAGGGCCAGTCTCAACTTCCCAGTCAACAGGACCCCGCAGACCGGCCAAGGTGCACCTTCTTCGGACACGGATCCCTGTGACGTCGGCGTGAAGCTCCGGGAGCACCAGACATGCACATATGAATAAGCGGAGGAGTCGATTCCATAAGTCCTCCACTCACGGCCTCGGTGTCACTGAATCGAGCAATCTGGTTTTTTAATGTTTAAAAATCTGCTTAACATTGAGGTCGAAAAAACAGCGGTATCGTTAAAATACAGTAACAGGGTGATAACATCCATGTAAGAAGTGGAGGGGGATTTATTGCACTCACGGCCCCACTCGTTTATTCCTCTCATACACAGCGGCCAGATCACCTGCTGGAGCTCCAAGCGCTGTGCACAGTCGGATGCCGCCATCTAGCGGACATAAAATGTAAGGAAGCGGAGGGAGAAAGCCATCCGGTGTTCCCCGAGTAGCGGCGACGAACGAGTTTAGAGCCGTGGAGAAGGTTTGCTTCCCCCCCACCCTCTCTTTCTAACTTCTTCTTCTTCTTCTTCTTCTTCTTCTTCTTCTTCTTCTTCTTCTTCTTCTTCTTCTTCTTCTTCTTCTTCTTCTACAGTTTCTAGTCCATACATCATCGCTGGTCTCACCACTGTCTTGTACACGTTTGTACACCTTGGAAATGGGCAGCCCCGTATCTGACCGTGTGACACAGCCAAGCAGTGCAGACAATGTGAGACGATCAACTAGAACCAAAAAGAAGCCCAGTTACTTTAATGGTTATGTGACTAGTGCTATTGACGATGACCAAGTGTTCACTAACATTGACTACTGTTATAGACTGGCGTATGGTGTCCCACAGACATTTAAAGAGGCAAGGAGTTCCCTCAATGCTGACAAGTGGATGAAATCTATGGACGACGAGATGGAGTCATTGAGAGAGAACAACACTTTGACCCTAACACAGCTACCCCAAGGCAAGTGTGCAGTGGGGGTGGGGGTGGGGGGTGGGGGGCGTAAGCGCTAAAAAGAAATGAAGATGGCACAAACAAATATAAAGCTTGGTATGTTGCTAAGGGCTACAGTCAAAAGTATGGCACGGATTTCGAGGAAACATTTTCTCCAACAGCAAATATGACAAGTGTGAGGGTGTTTATGCAGAAATCAGTTCCGGAAAATTTGTTCTTACACCAAATGGATGTAAAGACAGCCTATCTTCATGCACCCATAGATTGTGAGCTCTGTGTAGAACAACCAGAAGGGTATGAAGTGACAAATACAAAACAGAAGCTGGTGTGTAAACTTAAAAAGTCACTATACGTCCCTGAACAGGTCGGTCGTCATTGGGATCTGATGCTCCATTCTTACTTGATTGACAATGACTTTATTCAGAATGAAGCAGATCATTGTGTTTATGTCAAAGAAAACCAAAATGACAAGGTCATCATCATAATATGGGTAGATGATTTAATCATAGCTGCGAGTGATGAGGAAGTAATGAAAGAGGTGAAAATCATGCTTACAGCTAGATTTAAAATGAAGGACATGGGCAAAGTGATCAAAATCAATACCCAGAAAATATGTCAGTCAGAAGAGTGTGTTAATATGTCACAAAGAAAATATGTGGAAAGGTAGCCCTACAGTATTTTCCAACACAAGAGATGCCGGCACATGTTATGACAAAGCCTGCATCACAGTTTAAGTTGTTGAATTTTTCAAAGTTGTTGTTTGGGTCATGAGTATTTTATTTTGATGTAAATGGGCAAAGATACCAATAATATGAGAGCAAGTGGGGGCGTTGTTAACTGAGAAATATGCTCTCAATTATTTTCCGTTTTATTTCCAAGGGCCAGTCTCAACTTCCCAGTCAACAGGACCCCGCAGACCGGCCAAGGTGCACCTTCTTCGGACACGGATCCCCGTGACGTCGGCGTGAAGCTCCGGGAGCACCAGACATGCACATATGAATAAGCGGAGGAGTCGATTCCATAAGTCCTCCACTCACGGCCTCGGTGTCACTGAATCGAGCAATCTGGTTTTTTAATGTTTAAAAATCGGCTTAACATTGAGGTCGAAAAAACAGCGGTATCGTTAAAATACAGTAACAGGGTGATAACATCCATGTAAGAAGTGGAGGGGGATTTATTGCACTCACGGCCCCACTCGTTTATTCCTCTCATACACAGCGGCCAGATCACCTGCTGGAGCTCCAAGCGCTGTGCACAGTCGGATGCCGCCATCTAGCGGACATAAAATGTAAGGAAGCGGAGGGAGAAAGCCATCCGGTGTTCCCCGAGTAGCGGCGACGAACGAGTTTAGAGCCGTGGAGAAGGTTTGCTTCCCCCCCACCCTCTCTTTCTAACTTCTTCTTCTTCTCCTTCTTCTTCTTCTTCTTCTTCTTCTTCTTCTTCTTCTACAGTTTCTAGTCCATACATCATCGCTGGTCTCACCACTGTCTTGTACACGTTTGTACACCTTGGAAATGGGCAGCCCCGTATCTGACCGTGTGACACAGCCAAGCAGTGCAGACAATGTGAGACGATCAACTAGAACCAAAAAGAAGCCCAGTTACTTTAATGGTTATGTGACTAGTGCTATTGACGATGACCAAGTGTTCACTAACATTGACTACTGTTATAGACTGGCGTATGGTGTCCCACAGACATTTAAAGAGGCAAGGAGTTCCCTCAATGCTGACAAGTGGATGAAATCTATGGACGACGAGATGGAGTCATTGAGAGAGAACAACACTTTGACCCTAACACAGCTACCCCAAGGCAAGTGAGCAGTGGGGGTGGGGGGGTGGGTGTATGCGCTAAAAAGAAATGAAGTTGGCACAAACAAATATAAAGCTCGTTATTTTGCTAAGGGCTACAGTCAAAAGTATGGCACGGATTTTGAGGAAACATTTTCTCCAACAGCAAATATGACAAGTGTGAGGGTGTTCATGCAGAAATCAGTTCAGGAAAATTTGGCAGGTCGTCATTGGAATCTGATGCTCCATTCTTACTTGATTGACAACGACTTCATTCAGAATGAAGCAGATCATTGTGTCTATGTCAAAGAAAACCAAAATGACAAAGTCATCATCATAATATGGGTAGATGATTTAATCATAGCTGCGAGTGGTGAGGAAGTAATGAAAGAGGTGAAAATCATGCTTACAGCTAGATTTAAAATGAAGGACTTGGGCAAAGTGATCAAAATCAATACCCCGAAAATATGTCAGTCAGAAGAGTGTGTTAAGATGTCACAAAGAAAATATGTGGAAAGGTAGCCCTACAGTATTGTCCAACACGAGAGATGCCGGCAGATGTTATGACAAAGCCTGCATCGCAGTTTAAGTTGTTGAATTTTTCAAAGTTGTTGTTTGGGTCATGAGTATTTTATTTTGATGTAAATGGGCAAAGATACCAATAATATGAGAGCAAGTGGGGGCGTTGTCAACTGAGAAATATGCTCTCAATTATTTTCCGTGTTATTTCGAAGGGCCAGTCTCAGCTTCCGGTCAACAGGACCCCGCAGACCGGCCAAGGTGCACCTTCTTCGGACACGGATCCCCGTGACGTCGGCGTGAAGCTCCGGGAGCACCAGACATGCACTTATGAATAAGCGGAGGAGTCAACTCCATAAGTCCTCCACTCAGGGCCTCGGTGTCACTGAATCGAGCAATTTGGTTTTTAATGTTTAAAAATCGGCTTAACATTGAGGTGGAAAACACAGCGGTATCGTTAAAATACAGTAACAGGGTGATAACATCCATGTAAGAAGTGGAGGGGGATTTATTGCACTCACGGCCCCACTCGTTTATTCCTCTCATACGCAGCAGCCAGATCACCTGCTGGAGCTCCAAGCGCTGTGCACAGTCGGATGCCGCCATCTAGCGGACATAAAATGTAAGGAAGCGGAGGGAGAAAGCCATCCGGTGATCCCCAAGTAGCGGCGACGAACGAGTTTAGAGCCGTGGAGAAGATTTGCTTTGGGTAGATGATTTAATTATTGCAGCAGAGTGTTGCATGGTTTTCAGGGAGGAGTTGAGAAAGGGTCTGGGTGGTCAGGGAGAGCTTCCAGATGATTGGACAACAACAGCTAGTGTGATCAGGGAGACAGGTAGAAGAGTACTTGGTGTGTCATCTGGAAGGAAAGTAGATAAGGAGACTTGGTGGTGGAATGAGGAAGTGCAGGAGTGTATACAGAGAAAATGGTTAGCGAAGAAGAAGTGGGATACTGAGAGGACTGAAGAGAACAGACAGGAGTTCAGGGAGATGCGGCGAAAGGTAAAGATAGAGGTAGCAAAGGCAAAACAAAGGGCTTATGATGACTTGTATGCTCGGTTGGATAGTAAGGAGGCTGAAAATGATCTATACAAGTTGGCGAAACAGAGAGATAAAGATGGAAAGGATGTACAGCAGGTCCGGGTGATAAAGGACAGAGAGGGAAATGTATTGACAGATGCTAGAAGAGTGACAGGAAGATGGAAAGAGTACTTTGAAGAGCTGATGAATGTGGAAAATGAAAGAGAGGCAAGGGTAGAAGAGGTGATTATTGTAGACCACAAAGTAGCAAAAATGAGTAAAAGTGAAGTGAGGAAGGCATTGAAGAGGATGAAGAGTGGAAAAGCAGTTGGTCCTGATGATATACCTGTGGAGGTGTGGAAGTGTCTAGGAGAGGCAGCGGTAGATTTTCTGACTAGATTATTCAACAGGATCTTAGAGAGTGAGAAGATGCCTGAAGAATGGAGACAAAGTGTGATGGTGCCTATTTTTAAGAATAAAGGGGATGTGCAGAATTGTGGCAACTACAGAGGGATACAGTTGATGAGCCATACAATGAAGTTATGGGAAAGAGTAGTGGAAACTAGACTGAGAGCAGAAGTCAGCATTTGTGAACAGCAGTATGGCTTCATGCCTAGGAAGAGTACTACAGATGCAGTATTTGCGTTGAGAATGCTAATAGAAAAGTACAGAGAAGGCCAGAGGGAGCTGCATTGCGTTTTCGTAGACCTAGAAAAAGCATATGACAGGGTGCCAAGAGAGGAGCTCTGGTATTGTATGAGGAAGTCTGGAGTGGCAGAGAAGTATGTTAGACTGGTGCAGGACATGTATGCCAGCTGTGAGACACTGGTACGGTGTGCTGTAGGGGTAACCGAGAAGTTCAAGGTGGAGGTGGGACTCCATCAGGGATCAGCTCTGAGCCCCTTCTTGTTCGCAATGGTGATGGGTAGGCTGACAGATGAGGTTAGACAGGAATCCCCATGGACCATGATGTTTGCGGATGACATTGTGATCTGTAGTGAGAGCAGACAACAGGTAGAGGAAAATCTAGAGAGGTGGAGGTATGCTCTGGAAAGGAGAGGAATGAAAGTTAGTCACAGCAAGACAGAATATATGTGTGTGAACGAGAGGAACTCGGGTGGAGCGGTGAGGCTACAGGGAGTGGAGATCAAGAAGCTGGAGGATTTCAGGTACTTAGGGTCAACAGTCCAGAGCAACGGAGAGTGCGTAAAAGAGGTGAAGAGACGGGTCCAAGCAGGTTGGAATGGCTGGAGAAAAGTGTCAGGGGTACTATGTGATAGAAGACTATCGGCCAGAATAAAAGGAAAGGTGTACAAGACAGTGGTGAGACCAGCGATGATGTTTGGACTAGAAACTGTTCCAATGACCAAAAGACAGCAGACAGAACTAGAGGTTGCAGAGATGAAGATGTTGAGGTTCTCTTTGGGAGTGACCAGGATGGATAGGATCAGGAATGAGTCTATCAGAGGGACGGCACATGTTTGATGTTTTGGAGAGAAGGTCAGAGAAGCCAGACTGAGATGGTTCGGCCATGTACAGAGAAGAGATAGTGAATATATTGGTAGACGGATGCTGGAAATGGAGCTGCCAGGCAATAGGTCTCGAGGAAGACCAAAGAGAAGATTTATGGACGTAGTGAGAGAGGATATGAAGGTAGCTGGTGTGAGAGAGGAAGATACAGAGAATAGGGTTAGATGGAGAAGGTTGACTCGCTGTGGCGACCCCTGACGGGAAAAGCCGAAAGAAGAAGAAGAAGATTGAATTATTGCAGCAAGCAGCAATGATGCACTCAGCACATTTAAACAGAACATGAAATTCAAGTTCAACATGAAAGACCTGGGGAAACTATCATATTTTTTGGGCATACAATTTGAACAAAAGGGGGATGAAATCAAAATGAACCAGACAAAGTACATCCTAAAAATGCTAGAGAGAGTTGGAATGTCAGAATGTAAAGCAAGATCTACTCCAAGTGAGCAAAAATTAGAAGGCATCCCTGTAGCTGATGAAAATGAGCAAAGTGAACCTGTCGACCCCAAAGAATATCGTGAGATTGTAGGCAGTCTTATTTATGCCATGACTTGCACCAGACCTGATATCAGCTGGATAGTGAGCAATCTATCACTGAATCTGGCAATGCCAAAAGTAGAAAACTTAGTAGCTGCAAAACATGTTCTGAGGTATTTGAAGGGGACAGCTGATTATGAACTAAGTTTCAAGAAAAATAAGGAGGATTTGAACCTGATAGCTTACAGTGATTCAGACTGGGCATCATCTGTAGAAGACAGACGTAGCACTACAGGCTACTGTTTCAGTTTAACAAAACAAGGCCCAGCCATTGCATGGAAGTCAAGGAAACAGCCCACAGTGGCCCTGTCAACATGTGAGGCTGAATACATCGGCCGAGCCACCACCGCACAAGAAAACATGTACCTGTCTCAACTGTTAAACGGTATGGACAACAAAATGTACAGTTGCACAACAATCTACGGAGACAATCAGGGGGCCATCGCACTGAGTAAGAATCCTGTAGACAGACAAAGGTCAAAACAAATTGATGTAAAATATCATTTCATTCGTGAAGCACTCAGTGAGGGTAAAATAAATCTTATCTATTGTCCATCAGAGGACATGTTGGCAGACATCTTGACAAAACCCATGACAAAGGTAAAAATAGAAAAATTCAAAAAGTGGTTCTTTGGAAATTAAAATGTCCAAAGTTTTTTTTTTTTGGATGTTGAGATCAAGAGGGGGTGTTGAGATAGGTGATCTCATTAGTTTTATTTGAGTTTACATTCTAGTATACATATGTTGTATTTGTATCTACTCTCAGGAAATGCATGGCACTTTATGACAAGGTTTGGGACTTGTTTTAGTTTTTCGCGACTGTTCAGCTAACTTGACGTTAACTTCTACGTCAGTGTTTTTTTTTTGGTATAGCAGTGCTGGCGGGAATTTTTCCCTCACTCTGTACTGTACATGTCCCATGGCTAACCGATGTTGATTCCCGGAGCTGTGAAGAAGAAAATAAAAGACGATTCAAACAAGGCAAACTTGTGAATTCCTTCCGAAACATGGAAAACGAAGAAGCTGCAAACTGAAACGCAACAAGGACATTCGTTCTGTATGTAATCAGAAGTTAATAGTGTTAACGGTTTGTGAGAAATTTACAATGCTAGACAAAAAAAGAAATTAAAAGGAAATAATTAAATCAATAGATAGACAAATAAAAAATTAAAACGAAAAAAGATTGCAAGGGGAATACAACATATAATTAAGTTGGCGATTCACAAGGAATCTCAGACATCAAACTGTATATTTTTTGTTGTTTATATATAAACATATACAAAACAAACATATGTTGTTTGTTGTTGTTTATTTTTGGGATATATTGAGGAATATTTGTTGGAAAGGAGTCACAATCGCTTTTTGATAATGTCGAAGTGTATAGGTGGCTATAGAATTTAAAGATTTCTGTGGAAATTATAGCTTCATCTGTAATTTCCTTGTTGTTAAGACGGGCTTCCGCTTTGCTCCGCTCCTCCGCTCCTCCGCTCTTCCGCTCGGGCCCTGGAACTCCCGATCTGCGGGACTTCGGTGAATTCCGGGCCAGTCTTCTGCTCTTCTGCTCTCCTCCGCTTCTTCGCCCCCCCGCTTTGGACCCTGGAACTCCCGAACTGGGCCGGGCTTCTGCCCTCCGCCTCTCCTCTGCTCATCCGCTCCAGGCCCTGGCACTCCTTGTCATCCAGTCATTCGCATGTGCGTGCCCGGAGGTCCGGGAGCTCCACTCAAACGTCCGGGGGATAAGGGTAAGGGGTCCTGCTCCCCCCCCCCCCCTCGCCGCCTCTGAGAAGAGAAACATCTCCTCCGCTCCTCCGCTTCTCAGCTCCTCAGCTCCTCCGCTGCGGAACCAGGTACTACCGATCCACCAGACTGAGGTGAATTGCGGACAGGGCTTTTGCTGTCCTCCGCTCCTCCGCTTTGGGCCCTGGAACTCCCGAACCGCTGGACATAAGCGAATCAAGGCCGGGCATCTGCCCTCCTCCGCTCCTCAGCTCATCCGCTCGAGGCCCTGGTACTCCCAGTCCGCGGGAACCCCCCCCCATCCCCACCCACCCACCAAAACAAACTCTCACACACACATAAACACACGCACACACACACACACACACACACACACACAGACACACACACACACACACACACACACACACACACACACCCATACACACACACACACACACACACACACACACACACACACACACCTGAACTCATCATAGCTGTGCTAATAGCATTGGCCGAAACGTATCCACAACAAAACAAACATTAGCTCATCCACTCATTCACATATGTGTGTGCCCAGAGGTACGGGAGCTCCAGTCATACGTCCGGGTGATCTATGTCCGGAGAAGGCTCACATTGGCCGGTCTAAGGGGTCCTGCTGCCCCCAAGCTTCCCCGCCTTTGAGAAGAGAAACATAACTCCGCTCCTCCGCTTCTCAACTCCTCTGCTCCTCCGCTATGGGCCCTGGTACTCCCGATCCTCCGAACTCAGGCGAATAGCGTGACGTGCTTCTGCTCTCCTATAAGCCCCTACACACTTCTAACACGGCTGTTATCACCCTGTTACTGCATTACAATGACACCCATTTGCTTTTGATCTCAGTGTCTGCCACCGTAAGGAAAAAGCGGGGGGAGGGGGGGGGGGCGGGACATAAGGGCATTCGTTCTGTATGTAATCAGAAGTTAATAGTGTTAACGGTTTGCGAGAAATTTTTAATGCTAGACAAAAACAGAAAATTAAAAGGAAATAATTAAATAAATAGATAGAAAAATAAAATTAAAAACTAAAAAAAAAATTGTAAGGGGAATATAACATGTAATTAAGTTGGCCGTTCACAAGGAATCTCAGACATCAAACTGTTTTTAATTGAACATAAATAGTACACACAAATATACAAATGTACAAATAAACATGGCAAGGTAGAACTGAATGTCAATGAAACAACCAGGGATGAGGAAGCAACGGACATAAGGACATTTGTTCTGTATGTAATCAGAAGTTAATAGTGTTAACGGTTTGTGAGAAATTTACAGTGCTAGACAAAAAAAGAAATTAAAAGGAAATAATTAAATCAATAGATAGACAAATAAAAAATTAAAACGAAAAAAAAATTGCAAGGGGAATATAACATGTAATTAAGTTGTTTTTCTTTTTTTTCCAAAAAAAGGAATCTCAGACATGGGTAACTGTATATTTTTTAGTTTTTGGATTTTTCCATAAGTTTCAAGGATTTTTTTTTATAATTCAAAATCGTTTATGAAGAAATTAAAATTTGGGGAGCATTTTTGCATTCTGTTTTTGTGAATGAAGAACTTGGCCAGGCCTAAAAGAACATTGACACAGAGTTCATCTGTTATGTTGCTTATAAGGAAACCAAATGTGATATCATCTTTTGAGAGGGAAACTGGTGACGATGGAATGAGAATGAGAAAAAATATATGGTCAGTGGTTTCAATGTTGTCTTCACAAAATGTACAAATATTATCTTCAAAAGTAAAGCGTACCCGCAATAATTCCTTAGATGGGTAGATGTCATTCATAATTTAGAAGTGGGTCTCTTCTTGCCTTGGGGGGTATGGGTAGAGTCAGACACATAGTTTGCAGCGTGGCAGTCGATTCCTTATCAAATTTATTTCAAATATTATTTTTGTTTTGATGTCCAGGGAACAAGTTTCCTGTGAAACATGTCCTAATAAAGGAGTTGCTGCACTTTCTGTCCAGAATTGAGATTCCCTGGAGTGATAGTCGGGGTAACTGTGGTTGTACGGTTTGGTGCGTCATTATATTTTTGGTCAGGAATACAAATTGTCGAGGCAGTGCGTTTCGTGACTTTATCAACTCTAATATGGGAGGCTTAAATCTGTGTGTAGTACAGAACTGTTCATAGTCTAGACGACTGCCATTGTCATCCATCAAGTCAATTATTGACCATATACCTTTCTCAAAGCATTCCTTGTAAAACAGAGGTTTGTTGCCACGCAGTACATATCTATTGTTCCAAATTATTGTACTGTGTGGTGAGAAATTGTGTACATATATCATTTTCCAGTATAATAGTATTTGTTTATGGAACTCTGAAAATTGGACAGGAATCTTGTTGATATCCAAGTCAGAGATAAGTAGAAGACTTAGGCTGCCGACTATGTTGAATAAGTAGTTTGGAGTACAATACCAGAAAGAATGATGATGTTTGATCCAGGATTTCAACCAGTTCACCTTCAATGTCCCATTCAGGCAGTCCAACTCTATCACTTTCAGCCCTCCCTCACTTGTTTCTTTCCCCATATGTGATTTTTTTAGATGGTGTGGTCTGTTCCTCCAGATAAAGTTGAAATTTATTTGGTTAATAGATTTTATGAGTTGATTTGGAGCAGCATTGGAATACACTGGGTATATACATCTGGATAAACATTCCATTTTACTCAAATATATCTGGCCTAATATTGATAAATCTCTTTGGAGCCATATATTCAATTTTGCTTTACTTTGATTCAGTTTAGATTCAATGTTCCTGGACTGATTTAACTTTTGGTCCTTAGATAGGAAAATGCTCAAGTATTTTATTTCTGATTTGATAGGAACATTGCTGATTTCCTTTAGTGGTGAGTCATGCAGCACAAGAAGTTTGCATTTCTTTAAGTTTAATGACAATCCTGAAGCCTTGGAGAATGTTTTAATTTTTTCAACGCTTATTGGGACTTGATGTTCATTTTTCAAAACTAAGGGTGTGTCATCTGCCAGCAGGCTAATAACAATTTCTGTCCCCGACATTATTTCTGTCCCACACATACACACACACACACACACACACACACACACACACAGACACATAGACACACACACACACACACACACACACACACACACACTCACACACACCTTAATTCCACTCTTTTATATACGCATGTCTGGAGTTCCGCGATGGGCCCTGGTACCCCCCCCCCACCTAAACAAACTCTCACACATACACACACGAACACACTCACACAGACACAAAAACAAACAAACACACACACACACACACACACACACACACACACCTTAACTCCTCATAGCTGTGCTAATAGCATTAGCCGAAACGCATCCACAACCAAACAAACATTAGCTCATCCACTCATTCACATGTGTGTGCCCAATGGTCCGGCAGCTCCAATCATACGACCGGGGGATCTATGTCCAGAGAATGCTCACATTAGCCCATCTAAGGGGTTCTTCTGCCCCCAAGCTTCCCCGCCTCTGAGAGAAGAAACATTACCTTCGCTCCTCTGCTCCTCCGCTTCTCAGCTCCACCGCTCCTCCGCGATGGGCCCTGGTACTCCCCCCCCCCCCACCTAAACAAACTCTCACACAAAATCCCTCACACATACACAAAAACACACAAACACACACACACACACACACACATACACACACACCTTAACTCATAGCTGTGCTAATAGCATTAGCCGAAACGCATTCACAACCAAACAAACATTAGCTAAACCACTCATTCACATGTGTGTGCCCAATGGTACTCCCTGTCCACGACCCCCCCCCACCAAAAGAGCCTCTCACACACACACACACACACACAAAGACACTCACACACACACAGACACACACATAATCACATACACATACCTTAAGTCTTCATAGCTGTGCTAATAGCTTTAGCCGAAACGCATCCACAACCAAACAAACATTAGCTCATCCACTCATTCACATGTGTGTGCCCTGGTACTCTGTGTCCGCGACCCCCCCCCCCCCCCACCAAAACAAACTATCACACACATACACAAAGACACTCACACACACACACACACACTGACACACATACACACATTAAGTCATCATAGCTGTGCTAATGGCATTAGCCGAAACGCATCCACAACCAAAGAAACATTAGCTCATCCATTCATTCACATGTGTGTGCTCAATGGTCCGCTTCTCCGCTCCACCGCTCCTCCACTATGGGCCCTGGTACTCCCGATCCGCCGGACTCAGGAGAATTAAGAATAAGAATCAGAACAACTTTTATAATCCCGAAGGAAATTGCAGTGCCAGAGTTACAGAAAATATAACAGTAATAAATAATAAAAGAAAGGCAGAATTATAAATAAAAATAAACTATAAACTATAAAGTGTTTCAGTGAAACTATAAAGTGTCTTAGTAAGCAGTGATAAAACTATAAGTGTCTTAGTAACAAGTGAGGTAAGGAGTGCACAATAGTATGATAGAAGGGAACATTATAGTGTAGCTGTTATGAGATGAGATGAAATATTGCACAATGTAGCTGTTATGAAATGAAATATTGCACAGTTTCTGAATATTGCACAGAAATGAGATATTGCACATTTTTGTTTGTTTTTAAGTTAAAGATAGGTTTTTATGGTTGCCGGCGGCTGAATGGGACGTGCTTCTGCCCTCCATCCGCTCCACAGCTCATCCGCTCCAGGCCCAGCTACCCCCTGTCCGCGCCCCCCCCCCCCCCACCTAAACAAACTGTCACACACATATACACAATCGCACACACAAACACACACACACACACACACACACACACACACACACACAAGAACACACAAACACACAAACACACAAACACACAAACACACAAACACACAAACACACACACACACACACACCTTAAGTCATCATACCTGTGCTAATAGCTCCCAAGCTTCCCCGCCTCTGAGAAGAGAAACAATACCTCCGCTACTCCGCTCCTCCGCTTCTCAGCTCCACCGCTCCTCCGCTATGGGCCCTGGTACTCCCTCCCCCCCCTACCAAAACAAACTCTCACAAAAAATCACTCACACACACACAAAAACACTCAAACACACACACACACACATACACACACACCTTAACTCATCATAGCTGTGCTAATAGCTTTAGCCGAAACGCATCCACAACCAAACAAACATTAGCTCATCCACTCATTCACATGTGTGTGCCCTGGTACTCCCCCCCACCAAAACAAACTATCACACACATACACAAAGACACTCACACACACACACACACTGACACACATACACACATCAAGTCATCATAGTTGTGCTAATAGCATTAGCCGAAATGCATCCACAACCAAACAAACATTAGCTCATCCACTCATTCACATGTGTGTGCCCAATGGTTCGCTTCTCCGCTCCACCGCTCCTCCGCTATGGGCCCTGGTACTCCCGATCCGCCGGACTCAGGAGAATTATGGGACGTGCTTCTGCCCTCCATCCGCTCCACAGCTCATCCGCTCCAGGCCAAGCTACCCCCCCCCGCGCCCCCCCCCCCCCCACCTAAACAAACTGTCACACACATATACACAAACGCACACACAAAAACACACACACACACACACACAAGAACACACAAACACACAAACACACAAACACACACACACCTTAAGTCATCATAGCTGTGCTAATAGCTCCCAAGATTCCCCGCCTCTGAGAGGAGAAACAATACCTCCGCTACTCCGCTCCTCCGCTTCTCAGCTCCACCGCTCCTCGGCTATGGGCCCTGGTACCCCCCCCACCTAAACACACTCACTCACACACAAAAACACACACACACACACACACATACACAAACACACCTTAACTCATCATACCTGTGCTAATAGCATTAGCCGAAACGCATCCACTACCAAACAAACATTAGCTCATCCACTCATTCACATGTGTGTGCCCAATGGTCCGGGAGCTCCAATCATACGTCCGGGGGATCTATATCTGGAGAAGGCTCACAGTGGCTGGTCTAAGGCGTCCTACTGCCCCCAAACTTCCCATCCTCTGCCTTTGAGAAGAGAGAAATTACCTCCGCTCCTCCATTCCTCCGCTTCTCCGCTCCACAGCTCTTCCGCGATGGGCCTTGGTACCCCCCCCCCCCACCTAAACAAACTCTCACACACACACACACGAACACCCTCACACAGACACAAAAACAAACAAACAGACACACACACACACACACACACACACACACACACACACACACACACACACCTTAACTCATCATAGCTGTGCTAATAGCATTAGCTGAAATGCATCCACAACCAAACAAACATTAGCTCATCCACTCATTCACATGTGTGTGCCCAATGGTCCGGGAGCTCCAATCATACGTTCGGGGGATTCCCGAACCGCTGGACATAAGCGAATCAAGGCCGGGCATCTGCCCTGCCTCTGCTACTCCGCTCCTCCGCTCCTCCGCTTCTCAGCTCCACTGCTCCTCCGCTCCTGGCCCTGGTACTCCTGAACTGCTGGACATAAGCGATTCAGGCTCCAGACCCTTGTACTCCCCTTCCGCGGGACTCAGGCGAATTGTCGGACGGGCTTCCGCTCTCCTCCGCTTCTCCGCTCCTCCGCTCCTCCGCTCCTGGCCCTGGTACTCCTGAACTGCTGGACATAGGCGATTCAGGCTCCAGAACCTGGTACTCCCTCTCCGCGAGACACAGGCGAATTGCCGGCCGGGCTTCCACTCTCCTCCGCTCCTCGGCTCCTCCACTCCTCCGCTCCGGCCCTGGTACTCCTGAACTGCTGGACATAGGCGATTCAGGCTCCAGACCCTTGTACTCCCCTTCCGCGGGACTCAGGCGAATTGTCGGACGGGCTTCCACTCTCCTCCGCTCCTCGGCTCCTCCGCTCCTCCGCTACGGCCCTGGTACTCCTGAACTGCTGGACATAGGCGATTCAGGCTCCAGAACCTGGTACTCCCTCTCCGCGAGACACAGGCGAATTGCCGGCCGGGCTTCCACTCTCCTCCGCTCCTCCGCTCCTCCGCTCCTCCGCTCCGGCCCTGGTACTCCTGAACTGCTAGACATAAGCGAATCAGGCTCCAGGCCTTGGTACTCCCTCTCCGCGGGACTTAGGCGAATTGTTGGCCGTGCTTCCGCTCTCCTCCGCTTCTCCTCTCATCCGCTCCTCCGCTCCTCCGCTCCGGGCCCTGGTACTCCTGAACTGCTAGACATAAGCGAATCAGGCTCCAGGCCCTGGTACTCACTTTCTGCGGGACTTAGGCGAATATTCGGCCGGGCTTCCGCTCACCTCCGCTCCTCCGCTCATCCGCTCCTCCGCTCCGGGCCCTGGTACTCCGGAACCGCAGGACATGAGATTCAGGCTCCAGGTCATGGTACTCCCTTTCCGCGGGACTCAGGCGAATTGTCGGCCGGATTCCGCTCTCCTCCGCTCATCCGCTCCTCCGCTCCACCGCTTAAACGTTCTTCTGCTCATCCGTTCCTCCGCTCCTCCGCTCCGGGCCCTGGTACTCCTGAGCTGCTAGACGTAAGCGAATCATGCTCCAGGCCCTGGTACTCCCTTTCCGCTGGACTCAGGCGAATTGTCGGCCGGGCTTCCGCTCTCCTCCGCTTCTCCTCTCATCCACTCCTCCGCACCTCCGCTCAAGGCCCTGGTACTCCTGAACTGATAGACATAAGCGAGTCACGTTCCTGGCCCTGGTACTCCCTCTCCGCGGGACTTAGGCGAATTGTCGACCGGGCTTCCGCTCACCTCCGCTCCTCCGCTCCTCCGCTCCTCCGCTCCTCCGCTCCTCCGCTCCTCCGCTCCTCCGCTCCTCCGCTCTTCTGCTCATCTGCTCCTCCGCTGCCCCGCTCCGGGCCCTGGTACTACCAATCCGCGGGACTTAGGCAAATTGTCGGCCGGACTTCCGCTCTCCACCGCTTCTCCTCTCATCCGCTCCTCCGCTTCTGGCCCTGGAACTCCTGAACTGCTAGACATAAGCGAATAAGATTCCAGGTCCTGGTACTCCCTTTCCACGGGACTTCGGCGAATATTCGGCCGGGCTTCCGCTCACCTCCGCTACTCCGCTCCTGCGCTCCACCGCTCCTCCGCTCCTCCGCTCATCCGCTCCTCCGCTCCACCGCTTAAACGTTCTTCTGCTCATCCGCTCCTCCGATCCTCCGATCCGGGCCCTAGTACTCCTGAACTGCTAGACATAAGCGAATCAGGCTCCAGGCCCTGGTTTCCCTCTCCGCGGGACTTAGGCGAATTGTCGGCCGGGCTTCAGCTCTCCTCCGCTTCTCCTCTCATCCGCTCCTCCGCACCTCCGGTACCGGCCCTGGTACTCCTGAACTGCTAGACATAAGCGAATCAGGCTCCAGGCCCTGGTACTCCCTTTCCGCTGGACTCAGGCGAATTGTCGGCAAGGCTTCCGCTCACTTCCGCTCCTCCGCTCATCCGCTCCTCCGCTCCGGGCCCTGGTGCTCCTGAACCGCAGGACATAAGAGATTCAGGCTCCAGGCCCTGGTACTCCCTTTCCGCGGGACTCAGGCAAATTGTCGGCCGGATTCCGCTCTCCTCCGCTCATCCGCTCCTCCGCTCCACCGCTTAAACGTTCTTCTGCTCATCCGCTCCTCCGCTCCTCCGCTCCGGGCCCTGGTACTCCTGAACTGCTAGACATAAGCGAATCAGGCTCCAGGCCCTGGTACTCCCTTACCGCTGGACACAGGCGAATTGTCGGGCGGGCTTCCGCTCTCCTCCGCTTCTCCTCTCATCCACTCCTCCGCACCTCCGCTCCAGGCCCTGGTACTCCTGAACTGCTAGACATAAGCGAATCAAGCTCCAGGCCCTGGTATTCCCTTTCCACGGGACTTCGGCGAATATTCGGCCGGGCTTCCGCTCACCTCCGCTCCTCCGCTCCTCCGCTCCTCCGCTCCTCCGCTCCTCCGCTCTGGGCCCTGGTACTCCTGAACTGCTTGCCATAAGCGAATCAGGCTCCAGGCCGTGGTACTCCCTCTCCGCGGGACTTGGGCGAATATTCGGCCGGGCAACCGCTCACCTCCGTTCCTCCGCTCATCCGCTCCGGCCCTAGTACTCCTGAACTGCTGGACATATGCGAATCAGGCTCCAGGCCCTGGTACTCCCTCTCCGCAGGACTTAGGCGAAATATGGGCCGGGTTTCCGCTCTCCTCCGCTCCTCCAATCCTCCACTCATCCGCCCCTCCGCTCCTCCGCTCCTCCGCACCTTGCCCTGGTACTCCTGAATTGCTGAACATCATTAAATCACGCTTCTGGCCCTGGTACTCCCTCTCCGCGGGACTCAGGTGAATTGCCGGCCGGGCTTCCGCTCTCCTCAGCTCATCCGCTCATCCGCTCCTCCGCACCTCCGCTCCTCCGTTCCTCCGCTCCGGGCCCTGGTACTCCTGAACTGCGAGACATGAGCGAATCAGGCTCCAGGCCCTGGTACTCCCTTTCCGCTGGACTCAGGCGAATTGTCAGCCGGGCTTCCGCTCTCCTCCGCTTCTCCTCTCATCCACTCCTCCGCACCTCCGCTCCGGGCCCTGGTACTCCTGAACTGCTAGACATAAGCGAATCACGTCCTGGCCCTGGTACTCCCTCTCCGCTGGACTCAGGCGAATTGTCGGCCGGGCTTCCGCTCACCTCTGCTCCTCCGCTCCTCCGCTCCTCCGCTCTGGGCCCTGGTACTCCTGAACTGCTTGCCATAAGCGAATCAGGCTCCAGGCCGTGGTACTCCCTCTCCGCGGGACTTGGGCGAATATTCGGCCGGGCAACCGCTCACCTCCGTTCCTCCGCTCATCCGCTCCGGCCCTGGTACTCCTGAACTGCTGGACATATGCGAATCAGGCTCCAGGCCCTGGTACTCCCTTTCCGCTGGACACAGGCGAATTGTCGGGCGGGCTTCCGCTCTCCTCCGCTTCTCCTCTCATCCACTCCTCCGCGCCTCCGCTCCAGGCCCTGGTACTCCTGAACTGCTAGACATAAGCGAATCAAGCTCCAGGCCCTGGTATTCCCTTTCCACGGGACTTCGGCGAATATTCGGCCGGGCTTCCGCTCACCTCCGCTCCTCCGCTCCTCCGCTCCTCCGCTCCTCCGCTCCTCCGCTCTGGGCCCTGGTACTCCTGAACTGCTAGACATGAGCGAATCAGGCTCCAGGCCCTGGTGCTCCCTTTCCGCTGGACTCAGGCGAATTGTCGGCCGGGCTTCCCCGCTCCTCCGCTCCGGCCCTGGTACTCCTGAACTGCTGAACATCAGTAAATCACGCTTCTGGCCCTGGTACTCCCTCTCCGCGGGGCTTAGGCGAATTGTCGGCCGGGCTTCCGCTCTCCTCCGCTTCCCCTCTCATCCGCTCCTCCGCTCCTCCGCTCCGGGCCCTGGTACTCCTGAACTGCTAGACATAAGCGAATCAGGCTCCAGGCCCTGGTACTCCCTTTCCGCTGGACTCAGGCGAATTGTCGGCAAGGCTTCCGCTCTCCTCCGCTTCTCCTCTCATCCACTCCTCCGCACCTCAGCTCCAGGCCCTGGTACTCCTGAACTGCTAGACATAAGCGAAGCACGTTCCTGGCCCTGGTACTCCCTTTCCGCGGGACTTAGGCAAATATTCGGCCGGGCTTCCGCTCTCCTCCGCTCCTCCGCTCCTCCGCTCTGGCCCTGGTACTCCTGAACTGCTGGACATCATTAAATCACGCTTCTGGCCCTGGTACTCCCTTTCCGCGGGACTCAGGCGAATTGTCGGCCGGATTCAGCTCTCCTCCGGTC